>NW_016170250.1:0-16093 GCF_001687245.7 Rhagoletis zephyria
TTTTTTTTTTAATATTTTTATGTAAATTTTTTACCTTAAACCGTTTTGACATATGAGGGAATTTTATCAAAAAACATCTTTAAGAAACTTTTGTTATTCATAAAAAAAACTCCATTCCNTTTTCAAAGATTGATTTACGAAAAACTTAAATAACTGGGCCAAAACTATTCTAATTTAGACTTATGGGATCTCGATAGAAAGGTATTTCCCCACTATTTATATTTATGTGCAAAAAGAAGTCATTCGTGTCCCAATTTCTTTTTTTTTCAAATACCAACGCATCTTAATTCAACTTTGAATGAGGTTCGTTCATCCTACCTTTCTCTTTCATCCTTTGAATGAGTTTATTAGCAAAGAAATTAAAAAAGGGTGAGAAAATACCTTTCCAATGATACCTCACAAGTCTAAATCGGAACAGCTTAGGTTCAGTTAGGTTCAAGCTTTTCTTATACCAAATTTTGAAAAAAATAAAACTAGCATCAAAAATCTCATTAATACGATTCCGTTTAGTTTTTTTTTTAATATTTTTATGTAAATTTTTTACCTTAAACCGTTTTGACATATGAGGGAATTTTATCAAAAAACATCTTTAAGAAACTTTTGTTATTCATAAAAAAAACTCCATTCCTGGAGGTATTTTCAAATCGGTCCAGCTCGCTTAAATCTCAATATTTTTCCGAAATATTTTGGTGGACGTCTTAAAATTTAATAAGTTTTATAATTCCAATGGAAAAACAGTACCGATTTGTTTTTTTTTTGTATGGGGAGTGATGCAGTCTAATGTACATATACATATGTATATCTACATATGGCTGATTTAATTAATAGCTGCTCAGTCTTACTATTTAAACAATAACTTTATTTAATGTATCGATTTATGATGCAATTAGTAATCAAGTCAGACTTAGTTAACCCATATTTGGAATGCAAAAAAAAACAACGAAAACAATTTGTGTTCAACTTGTACATACATTCATTCATGTACATAGGTATGTACATATGTGGTATGAAAATGTTCTCGAATGCATTGCGGCTCTTGCATAAATGAGTTGTATTATTTGCGAACAATGTTTGCCATTATTCCTCTGTTGATGGTTACTACAATAAATCCAACCATATATACGTTATACCTATAGACTTGTATACATTTGTATGTACATATACATAATATATGTATGTATGAACTCGTGTATTAGGGTGTTCCTTAAAAATAAAAAAAATTTTGGTCGCTACCCGTGTTGCCAGTCTAGCCCTTTCCGGCTAGATTTAGCCGGTTTCGATAGCAAATAGCCGGAGAAAATTCGGTTTAACTGGCAGCCGATTTGTTAGCCGTTTTGCAAAAAAAAAAATTTGGACGTTATTAGCCGATTTTGCCGTTTGCTTTGTTTTCTTAAAGCTCAATGTATATATGTACATGTTTCCATTTCTGACTAAGCGACCCAAAATCTGTTGAAAATTGCTACTATCTGGGAGTAAATTTTCATGTCAGGCAGTGTTATATAAAATTGAGTGACGATTTTTCTAATCCGAAAAGTCTTAAAATACTGCGCCGATTTCGATTATTTTTATTTTAAACGACACAATTTTTTTCTAAAGAAGGCCGTAGTGGGGATTTTCTTCATACAATGTTTGTTATGAATGTCTTAAATTTAAGTGTGAAGTTTTATTCGCAAACTTAGAAAGTAACAAATTGTTACACTGTGGGCTTAACACGCGTTTGTGTTTGGATATCGTGCCAAAACATAGAATAACTATTACAGGCATGGGCGTAGCCAGGTAGGGGAAGGGGCCCCGCCTAACTTTCAAATTTTCCTTATATATATATAAAATAGTACCCTGAAATGCCAGCTTAATAGGGTCGCAGAGAGCGCATATTCAATTCTGCCTTAATTACAAACCATAATTTTTTAAACAAACTTTTTTGTTGAGAATTTATTTAAATTCCAAAATTCGAATATGAACATTTAATTAGTAAAAATTCAAAATTTTAATTCCTAACTTTTTCCAATTTTTTTTTCTTTGGAAAATTATAAAAATTAAATTGAGCAAAAACTAAAGGCAAATCCAACTTATTTTTTTTTTTTTTTTATATTTAAGTATATATATATATGGATTGTGATGTAAATCTTAGCTCGTTAACCTTTGTTAACCAAAAATAATTTTATGAATTTACTAGTCTTCCTACTTGTGAATTATTTAAATAAAACATGTGAAATTGAGTTGAAACAGTTTAGCCGTTTTTAGCCGATGGGAGCCCCACACAAAATTTAGATTTTGATATTTTTAAGGACAACCCTAGTATATTTGTTTATACATAAATTAATTCATACATACCCTAACGCGAATATTTAAGAATATCATTGCCGCTATTAGACAAAAAACGAGCTAGTCCGGTAGTAATAAAATTGTTACTAGTCAAAAGAGCAGGTTATCAGTTCGTCGAAATATTTTTTTTATGTATGTTAACGCATAACTTTGGACCACGTTAACCTATTTCGATATTTTTATTTCTATCGGAAAGATAGTGTCTCACAGGTGGTCCCATACTAATTTGGTTTAGATCCAGTCATTGGATCAAGAAGAAATTGACGGTACTCCAAAATTTTTATATAAGAATTGAAGGCGGTTGTGTTTTTTGCTTAAAAATTACTTATTAATACAAATATGAAGCAAAACCACATTAAGACTGGTGCAAATGAATACAGAAGTGTTGCGCAAAGCTTCCATGCTGTTGAGCTGAGAAACATTTTTTTTTTTGCAAATTTTTATAGCTAAATAGGAAATTTTTTCTATATCTTTAACATGAAAAAAGAGGTAAAAAGCTTTAAGATTACTGCGAATTTTTGTGTTGCTAAAAGGCAAAATTCTACTGAAAGCGTGATTTTTTTACTCCATAAAAATTCATTAAGTATATATTTATCGAAATACAAACCACACACAATTATTTGTGGTTTTGAGTTGTCATGCAATTGAAAAACAAACAAAAAATGTTTAGCAAAAAAAAGTCGATTTAAAAAAAATATATACATATCTATATATTTCATGATTCAATGATCGGATCTAAACCAAATTAGTATGGGACCACCTCTGAGATACTACCTTTCCGATGGAAAATTTTTGAAAAAAAAGAGAAAAGAATTATCTAAATCAGCGCTCAGCGCTAAACCCACTAGCCTACTAAATACTGAGCCTAAATAAGCACGAAATTGGATCATTAGTATCTGTCATAATAGGACACTGCCTAATTGGCAAGCATGCCTATTGACTCTCCATCCACTCTCAGTAGGCAATTCTTCGACAATTTGGAGGACCGTAGATGCGTGGAAATCAGGGATCTTCTAAAATTCCTGTAAAGTTCAAAAAAGTTAGGAGGGATTGGGAGTTGTTAAACCCACATGCGGCCTGAGCTAAATATGTCTTATTGACAACCTAACCTACCCATGGATGGAACTTTGTCGAATTTTGCTAATTGTTATACAAAGTTGACATCTCTTCTACCTTATTGAATGTGCCCTGGGTTCGACTTAATCAATGACTTTATTTTTTCGTCATCTATGTACATATAGACTGCTGAGTGGAAGATCGACCTATCTCGGTAGCCAGGTCGAAAACGTCCTATCTCCTCAAAAAACGTTTCAAGAACGCCCTCTTTCAGAATTTGGTTGAAGAATGCCATATTTCAGAAGTCGTTCAAAAACGTCCTATCTCATTACATTTTCAATACATTTTGAAGTGAGATAGGGCGTTTTTGAACCGAATTCTGACATAGAGCGTATTTCAATCAAATTTTGAGGTAGGGTGTTTTTCAATAAAATTCTGAANAAAAAAAGGCAAATATCTTAAAAAAGGCAAAAAAAGGCAACATCAAATGTGTATATATGGAATCAGGGAAAGCTAAATCGTGGACATTCTTAATCGAATATACTCTATCTCTTTAGCAGAAAAAAAGGCAATTTCCATAAAATCCGTTCCCTGCTCATTACATTTTCAATACATTTTGAAGTGAGATAGGGCGTTTTTGAACCGAATTCTGACATAGAGTGTATTTCAATCAAATTTTGAGGTAGGGTGTTTTTCAATAAAATTCTGAAATAGGGCGTTATTGAAGTTTTTTGACATAGGGTGTTTTCGAACTGGCTGCCGAGATAGGTCGATCTTCCACTCAACAGTCGATACATTCTTAATTGAGAAGTGTCATTGGCATCTAATTCTTTTACGGAATTAAAACAGTAAAGTATGGCAAAGTTGCACAGTCTGGTACCCCATCAAGAACTTGTTGTAAAGTCTCAAACCTTTACGAGGATGAGCTTCAAACAGCTGTTAAATGACATACATATGTGTATGAGTGAATGACTCCAGTGCTTCCATAACTGTATTATGTAACACTTGCCGTTCCGGTCGCTTAACGAAAAATGTTTGCATGTGAAAGCAACAACAAAGGGTGGTTGACTTCCAAAACGTCAATTGGTTTACATACGTACACAGTATAAGGTTCCATAACGCCGAACTACAAAATATTGACAATGTATACTGTTCCAAAACGCAGCCTAAAAGTTATCGAAACGCATCGCTCGAGCAATCAGCGCATCAGAAACAAAGTTGATGCTTCGTTTGTTATTGGTTAGCATTGGTGTTTTAGAAATTGAAAATTCAGAAAAATTGTTCATTGCTATATTGAATATTTAAAATATGCAATGCATATGGTTGCAATGTGTCGCAAGTCTGCATATACAAACAGTTTGAATACCTCAGTATAACAGTTTCCAAACATTGTATTGATACGTTTCGGAAGTCAGCCGTAGCTAGCAAAGATGAACGAAGGCGAGTTTGGATGTACCTCATTGAGCTCGTTCGTTTCGCTACTCGCTAACTGTTGGCGAGTCGATGACGGCCACTATCTCTTCAAACATATGCAATGACTTCTTACTTCATCCAATATTTCGTCTTAATTCTGGAACGAACAGAATTTTATTGCAAAAGGTTAAATGTTTTTTGAGTTTGGTTTGGAGACAAACCGGTGTTGGAGTTGTGAAATTTATCGTATCTTTTGTGTTGTACGACTTACTTTCTTTGGTGATTTTGGTCACATTAAAAATTTAAAAAAAAAAATGTCCATATGTATGTATGTATGAGTTAATAACATATTTCTGTGTTTTTTTTTATATTAGTATCACTGCGTTAAAATAAATTTGTACCAACTTATTCTACGCCATCTAACACGCGCCAGCCACCAGCACCACCACCACCACTGACTTTCTAGTCACAACATGTTCAGACTTGTTTCGCGCCGGCCGCCACGCCATTTGGCGGCTCAAGTCGCGCCGCGCTGCAAATAAGACAGGAAATTTGTGCAACAATTGACGGCGTTGTTGGCGATTTCCGGTGGCGAGGTCGTCGCTGTGGTCACGTCATTCATACCTACGCGCGCGCGCAACTTTATGTTGATAGCGCGGCGCTACTCGGCGGCGGCCGCAACCTATGCAAAATGTAGCTACACACATAAATGCAAAATTCAATGGAATGAAAGCGTGCGTGAATTCAATAGTTTTCTTTGTTTTTGAACGTTAATTTTCGAGCATCGTTTTGTGGACGAGAGGAAGGCGTTAAGCACATGCATTCGCCGCTCCTAAAATTGGCTTGCAATAAAAGGCTGCCTTTCTAGTTTTATATGTACAAAGCTTTGCTGATGCAAATGCAACCCTGCGCGCAAGTCTTGCATGCAGCAGCAACAGCAAAGGGCGACTGCAATGATTAGCTGGCACATTTGGCGCGTTTCCTGTGGCGCGGCGACGCGCTTCTGCGTTTTGTTGCTGTTGCTGTTGCATGTGCGCGCCCGCTTGCTTGTCTTCTTTAATGTTTATTTACTTTGCGCTGGTATGGTTTTTCATTTTGTTGTTGCTATTAAATTCATGTTGCTCATTGCTTGCTGCTTGGCTTTAAAGCGCATTGGCGCGCCGCAACGCGCGCCCGCTCTCTACCGAAGTTTTTATGTATTTCTACGAGTACTTTTTTTGCTTCTTAACTCCACGTTGTTGTTGCTATGCTGTTATTGTCGTTGTCGAGGATGTTGTTGGCGTTTGGTTTTCTCGGAATTAGCTATAAAATATAAAATGCCAGTGTGCATACATAAAATTTACAACAATAAAAATAACAACAGGAGCAGCTAGTCTCTTGATGCCAGTGTCTATAATGATACAAACGTAGTAAGTATGTATGTATGTATGTAAGTAAATATGTATGCACACTTTCAGTAAGTGCAAATTAAAGTTGAGTTCACTTTCCGTTGCCGTCGTTTTTGATACTTTGCAATTCTTCGTTTTCATCTTCTTGGGTTTTCATTGTCTACAATCGTGCAGTGCATTTGTGCACAAGCCTGTTTGTGTGTTATTCTGTAGCAGTTGTTCTTCACCTGCAACCGCCTGCCTGCATTGCCTTCATAGCATTACGCCATCTACGATCCTTGTTGCCGCCATCCGTTCACCTAACCAATTGAAGAGTCATGATTTCCTGTAGCTTATGTAATATTGCTGGTGCAGTTGTTGTTACTGTTTTTTTCTTCTTTTGTTGTTATTGCTTGCCTCGGCTGATCTTAACTTCAGAGCATTACAAATTTACTGGCAGTTAAATGTTTACTCTTTCTTTACTTAACAACATTTTGCCAACGTCTGTCTGAGCTTAACTCTTCTATAAGAGACTTTATGAACTTTTCTTTCCTCTGCCTTGCCAGCTTCAGTTTCAGCGATAGTTGTTGTTTTTATGTAATTTCTTTGCTAATATTTAAGTTTATGTTGTTTTATTGTTTCTTGTTTAGTTCTTCACTTTCAATTTCGCCTTCTACTGCAACCAGTATTTTTACTTTCACGCTTCTTTTTATTGGAAAAAAGTACAAAAAAGAACTCTTATTTTTCCTCGCATGTCGTTCAACTAAATAAGGCTTAATTGCCTAGCAATTATACACAACTATCAACCACTTACTCTTATTCTCTTTGCCAAGGACTTGTCGTCAGATAAGTGAAATAAAACCGAAAAAAGATCTTGCGTTTTCACGTTTGGTTTTGTTCGCATGACTGGCCTCTTCACAATTCGGAGCCTCCCTTTGTGAGACATTTTTTCTTTGCATTATCTCAATCTTCTATTCTCGCACCACTGACGGTTTACGTCTAGTTCATATAGGAAATTAGTAGACCCAAGCAGTGTGGTTTTATGCCCAGTTTTCTGTAAGTTCGCTCTTTCATTACAAATACTTATATCGAGCTCTAGTCAAAAAACAAATTTCAAGACAACCCCAGCCTTTCTCCTCTAATATCGTAAAATAAACAATCTGGCTATGAGTGCATATATTAAACAGTGACCCATGCGGACTGCTTTTGTTAAACGAATTTTGGTTTACTGTGACCGAGTAGAGCTTCTTTGCTTTGAGCAAGTCGGCCGGCAGTTATACTTGTCGCAGGTGGGTTCTACTTGTAAACGCCATAGTTCCTCTGCAATTACGAGAATCTTGTATCGCCTTGAAAGTTGCGGATAGCAAGGTTACACCAGCTGCTTGAGTAATGTTAGTACTGGGAAGGGTGGCGCCAACTCTAGCCATCCTATCCACATAAATGGCAATTTTACTCAATGCCCCAATGGCCTGGAACTCAAGCGAAATGTTTACAAAGCGCAATCCCTTTAAAAAAACAAGCGGCATATGACAGCTGATTTAGAAGTAGGCGGCGCTTTTTCAAAGGATTTGATGGCCTGGTGGTCAGTGAAAATGTAGATCCCTTTGCAAGAAATCGTACTTGGACTATAGTGGGTATGAGTTGCTTGGAAAAAACAATCGAGGTGGCCTCCTAAGTTGAGAAAGTAGCATTGCATTCGAATACTAGCCGACTTCTCTTGAAAATATAGGCGTATTTCATCTCAGCTCTGGACGTAGCAACAAGGTCTTTTTGGTCCAGGATGCGCCACAGACATTCAAGGAAGCATATTAAGCTCACAAGGACGCAACTCTCGATATTGTTCGGGGTTTGCCAGAACTCTTTCCGATTGAAATTTTCGCGGTACGACTAAATTCACATCTTTTCGACACTGTCACAACTTTTGGCTGCATGATGAATCAGAATCATCAGGTGAGACTTAAATATTTTAGCTCCTAAACTGTGCTGTGCCTGCTCTCTGGGAATCTGAGAATGATATCGGCCGCTTGCGATAGCGCAAAAGTCATAGCAAAAAACTTTCACTCATTCACCACTCGTGGTGAAATTTTATTTTGCGAAAAAGCACTTGTATATCATTTACAGCCGATTTACATGTAAAGTACTGTTCAAGTACTTGAAAGCAATTCTAGCTCCTTATGTTTTGTGTGTTTTTCTATTTGCTTTTACACGCTGCAATTCTGTTGAATTCAAGGTTTTCGTTCTTTAAATGGGAAACCACGAAAATGTCAAAATCAAAGCAAGAAAGTTGAAACGCAGAGTGAGAAATCCGAGTTCGTGTCTTGGATCAGCGAAATTTTTGCCTTTTTTTGAATTTCTTTCTTTTAAAATATTTTTATTTTAAATTCCTTTTCTTTTTAGTTTCAAACAGAAAAATACATCCATATATCTAATTTTTTAGTTTAATTTAATTTTTTAAAAAACTTATAACAGCATAACGCTAAGACCTCCACGTTAGCAGACCTTACTATTGGTCCTTCAAAAGACAGTAAACAGCTTTCCAGATAGTGGTCAGAATTCACAATTGTCTTTTGTCTTTCGAAAGACCAGAGAACGTATATTTATAGAGAAGGTCCAAGAACTGTGAATGCCACATTTTTCGAGCCAACTAAACTGGCGAAGCGCATTTTAAGAGCGACAAATATTTGGAATACTTAACAGCGAAAGCAAAATACAAAGCAGAAAAGAAGAATGTTAACAGAGCTAAATCTCACGAGAGCATTTGGAATGTTAATTAAATATGAATATTGATGATTTTTGTGATATTTTGGGAAAATTTTCAAATAGAAAACCCAAGTAAAAGAAATAAAATTTTTTTTCAATGATTTGTACAAGTAACATGAAATTAAATCGAAAATAGTATATAACATTCCCGATTTTAGAGATATTTTATTAATAATTGCAAATAGAAAAGTCCCATGTGTTTGTGTTTTTTTGTGAAAATATTTTTTGATAAAAAAAAATCCTTTTCCCCGGTGATTTCCACAAATACCGTGAAAATAAATCGAAAATGTTATATAGCATTTTTCGATTTTTGCAATATTTTGTTAGATTTTCAATTATAAAACTTTATTGGTATTCGATTTTTTTGTAAATAGAGTTTTTAGGGGAAAAAATAATTTCTTCTCGGTGATTTGTACACACAACGTTAAAATAAATCGAAAATATTATATAATATTTTCCAATTTTTGTGTTATTTTCAAGTAAAAAACTGTATTGGTATTGGACTAAAAAAACCTGTGAAAAGAATTATTTTCCATTTTTTTGTGGAGATCTCACAAAACTAAGTCGAAAGTCTGAATGAATTTTTTCCATATTTTATTTAAGAAATTTTTCTAAATTAATAATGCAGTTTTCAAATCTTTTCTAGTGCAAGAAGTTGCCACTGGATGGGTGGCAGCTTCGCTACTCATGTACATATTTGTCCCCCGAATTGTCATTTACATATCTAATTAATTAATAAACCTAAATTTATAAAGCACATATTTATAAACTGCATTTCATTGATATTACTTATTGCTGCTACCAAATTTTTCATGCAACCAAAAAGGCAAATGAAAATGTAAGTATGTATGCATTTATAAATGTACATATGTACATACATATATACGATTGTTCTGCTTTCGTCTTCCCCTCGCCGCTTCCATCCACACAAATTATTCAATTTCTGCGAATCGCCTCCAGATTGGCACGTGCGCGAAACCATTAACCCTACGCTTACGAAATATTTAGATTTTCGCATAACTTTGCATTTAATAGGGCAATACTCGTACATTTTGTATGGAGAATAATATTAATTAATTTAAAATTCTGCATGTAACCATGTTCTCGACGATACATGTAACTTTCATCAAGATTAAAAATAACAAGTAAGAAAGTCTAAGTTCGGGCGGAGCCGAACATTAAATACCCGGCGCAATTATTAAATATATGTTTTCCACCTTTCCGAAAGCTACCGCTACACGATAAGCCGGGGTGTATAAATCTTAAGTAAATTGGCGTCCTTAAATTTCGAAATATTGCAGTTTCAAGCGGTCGTAATTTTAGTCCGATTTCAATAATTTTCAACGCTTTGCTTTCATGTGGCAAGCACAATAACCATACCGAGATTGGTTCAAATTGCTAGAACGGTTAGCGAGATACATATATGTGATCATAAGTGGGCGGTGCCACGCCCATTTTCCAAAATTGTATCATAAGCGTATTTCTTGGTAAAAGATTGTTGCAACCATCAATTTTGAATAAATTAGCTTTAATATTAACTGATTTATCGAGGATTTCGTATTTTTCTAAATTACCGTTATATGGGATGTGGGCGTGGTTATTGTCGGATTTTAAAAATTTTTGGCCATTTGGTATGTTGTAGCAGGACCAACAACTGTGCCAAGTTTGGAAGAAATTAGTGCAGCGGTTACCAAGATATACACATGTAACCATAAGTAGGCGTGGCTACGCCCATTTGCCAAAATTTTTTAATATTCTTATTTTTCGTCTAAAACTCATTGTAAATATCAATTTTGAGTGAATTATCTTCAGTAGTTACTAAAATATCGCACTTTTCGTATTTCTGAAAATTACCGTTATATGGGAGGTAGGCGTGGTTATTGTCGGATTTGACCC
This sequence comes from Rhagoletis zephyria, assembly GCF_001687245.7. Taxonomy (NCBI): domain Eukaryota; kingdom Metazoa; phylum Arthropoda; class Insecta; order Diptera; family Tephritidae; genus Rhagoletis; species Rhagoletis zephyria. The sequence goes on from NW_016170250.1 coordinate 10,818, forward strand.
ATTTTCAATACCATCCGTCCTGTGCCCAAACGTACCAAGTTTCGTTAAGATATCTAAATTTTTATTCGAGTTATCGTGTGCACAGACGGACGGACGGACGGACGGACAGACAGTCACCGCTTAATCGATTTCTCTTTTCATTCTGATCATTTATGTATACATTTGTCTATATCTATCTCGATTCGTTTTGCCTGTTACAAACAACCGTTATGTGAACAAAGTTATAATACCCTTGTGCACAAGTGCGTTCGGGTATAAAAATTGTGCTTCATTAACAGTTGGAACCAGCTGAAACCAAAAAAAACTATGTCCGCTAAAATGGGTTAAACACTAACTGGAATTGGCATTTTTTACACGCATACATGTATACTTTCATATACACATATACAGTGGAGTACCACTAGCTTGGACATTGCATTGCTTGTACTTTGATGTGTTTGAATCTTTTATGGTACTGAAGATTTGCTTACGGTTGAAAAATATTAAAAATCGTCCGTGCATATATGTAATTATATTTTTATAAACGCTTTGAAGTATACAAATTTTAATATTAAAAAATAAATAAAATAATTTTTTTTGTATATATATAAATTTTGTTCAAGGCACATTGACCCACCTGTACAAAAATTGTGGCGCGTCACGGACAAAAATTTTACAATTTCGGACCGAAAAATATTAAAACGAGCTAAGTTGCCACGTTACATCTGTGAACTTCCGATAAAACCACATATTTTTGTGATTTAAGAAGTTTTGATTTTATTAAAAAAAAATCAATGTATTTTCCTGCAGAAAACGTACACTTTTATTTAATGTTTATTACAATTACATCTCAAAAACTAGTTAATGATTGAAATATTGATATGGAACATAGAAATAGAGTGTTTTGCCAAAAATTACCAAAAATTTCCAAAATTCGAGATAACTTATTTTACTGGATATAGAGAAATAGTTGCCACTTTTCACTTGGCTGGCCGAGATTTCTTCATTTTAAGATTTTAGAATTTTTGTGTCGGATTGAAAAAGTTGCGCTTTAGGTGATGAATTCTTGGCCTTGAGAAATGCGCGCATGCGTTTATGAAAGAAATAATTATTGTTGTATTTGAGGTTATCAATTAATGGAGTACATATGTATGTACATATGTACATATGCATGGGGAAATGCATTTTCATTTGACTCCAAAACTATTGGGACATATTCGTAGACCAAATAAAGTCGACTCTAAGTTAAAGTTAGTCCCAAATAAGAACAAGTTAGTTGCATCTTTTTTTTACAGATGCCTAATCCACTGAAAGTGATGCGAAAAAACTGTAACTAACTTTAGTGTACATATTACATATTTCGACCTATGCATGCATTTATTTTAAATAATTAACCAATTTAAAGAACAATAAAAGCGTTGTAAAAACGTAAAAAAACATCAGCATTTGCTTTGATGAGACAATTTCTATTAAATTTATTTTGTTTTGCCTCTGGCTGGCGCTCTTAAAATGCGCTTCGCCAGTTTTGTTGGTATTTGACAGTTTCCACACTGATTCGTTCTTGGACCTTCTCTATAAATATACGTTCTCTGGTGAGTTGAAAGCCAGTTGCCATAATCGGCCTGATAGTCTGACGTTCAAAGATTATTTCCAGAAGTATTCGTATATCCCATACTCTTACCACAGTGACCATGACAACTTCAGCCAAGCACATTGACATTGGCCTTTGTTTATTTGCAATTCAATTTGATACCGCTTTATTTTCCTACATTTTTTGTTTTTTTGGCGTTTGGTTTCAAAATAAGGAAATTTGCGAATGCGAATACACATTTAGACAGGAGTACTCATCGTACGTCTGTATGTACATATGGAGATAACACTATTATAAATATGTAAATATTTATATCAAATTCGCAATATTTGCCACTGAATCAGCGAACGATCGCACGTGACAAACATAACGATGAACGAGATTTCGTTTTTTTATTTAGCGATCTAACGTGATGATTAAATTTACATACATAAACAATGGTTGCTTTTGTTTTAATTTATTTCTCGTTTTTATTATGCCGTTAGATAAGTAAATGTAATAAATTATGTGCAAAGAAATGTTGATAATATCGCGAGTTATTTTTTTTTAGAAGATACGCAGTTGGAGAGTAGACTAGTCATGGAAGAACAATCGAAACTCAAAAACTAGCTTCAACAATTTTTAACAATTCGTGAAAAGTTTCGAGGATTTTTAAATTTTCGAGTCTAAAGTAAAATAGCCCTAAACGGAACAGAAACTCCAAATTAATTTTAGACTAATAGTTTCTTCAGTAAAAAATTTTCTGAGAATTACACGTAAAAACCATCTGTGCTGTACGCGCATACTCAAAAAAATCTCCCATGCAAATTGACCCGACTTAACATATGTACATATGTATATTTTTTGAATTGCCAAAAGCTTATGCCCAGTTTTTAATCAATTAGAAAAAATTTATGTCCAGGTTTTAATGAAATAACTAATAAAATACATATGTCTTGGTTTTAATTAATTAATAAAAATCTCCCGTACAAATTGACCCGCCCTAACATATGTACATATGCATATTTTTTGATTGCCAAAAGCTTATGCCCAGTTTTTGAATCTATCAGAAAAACTATATGTTCGGGTTTGAAATAATAAAATAACTAACAAAATACATTCATATATCTTGGTTTTAATTGACCATGTATGTCCAGTTTTAAAATGACAGAAATGTATAACTAACTACTCAGCTTTCAAAACATCAAAAATTAAATTTACTTCCAGTTTTTGAATCGTAAAAAACAATAGCAGCTCTGTGTGCAATTTTTAAACTAGGTACCTTAAATATATGTCCAAACTTTGTATTGGCAATATGTGGCTCAGTTTTAAATTGGCCACAAATTTATATACATATATAATTTTGCATTACCTAAAAAGTGCATCCATTTCAAACTACCGGAAATCCAGTTTTTATATGACCAAAAATTTTAAATTTATCAGACATGTTCTGCAAATCGTACGATTTCAAATCGGTGCGATTTGCAAAGTATTTCTGTATATTTGTAATCAAAGTATTAAATTTTTCAAATGGAAACTGCTAGAAACACATCACTTACTTTATATACATCGNTCTGTATATTTGTAATCAAAGTATTAAATTTTTCAAATGGAAACTGCTAGAAACACATCACTTACGTTATATACATCGATTTAGTGCCAAATTTTTACCTCTTTGTTATAAATCTTCCGAAATAGATTTTGTAAATCGCACCGATTTGAATTCGTACGATTTGCAGAACATGCCCGTATGTCTTGGTTTTAATTTACTAAAACACGTACGACCAATTTTTTAATTAGAAAATATAATGTCTACTTTTTAAAGTAAAATAAATTTATGCAAAATTGGTATGTTACTCGAAATTTATATTCTAATTTTAAATTGTTCCCAAATGACCAAAAATTTATGTCCGATTTTTTTAATACCAAAATACTATGTCAAGTTTTAAACTACCAACTAATGTCTAGCTTTTTAAATAAAATTTATGGCCGAAATTTGTGGCCATAAATCCACGTTCAAATTTTAGGTTGTTTTTAAATTACAAAAAATATATGTCCGAATTTTGAATTATCAAAAACTATATCCATTTTTAAACTACCAGCATGATTCAGTAATAAAAGGTTTGCCACTAGTGGCATTCGAGTTTTGACACTCCCTATACAAGAGGTTGCACACACACATGCACCCTTATACAGGGCTTTGTCAAGAGAAAGCGAGAGAACTGTTTTCTGAGCAAATATTTTATTATCGAATCATGAACCAACGGAGGTTCGTATCCAGTTTTTGATTCAGTTAAAAATTATGCAATTTTTTCAAAAGACCGAAAATGTATGTCCGGCTTTTGAATTATCAAACCTTTTTTGATTTGTGTGCAGTCGTTATGGATCTTCATAAAATGTTTGGATACTAAAAGGTGTTCAGTGCACTACTTGCATGCTTACGAGTACATATGTATGTAGTTGAACTATTGCCATGTACAGAAGGGTGGCCCAAAAAAATTTTAGTTGGAATTGCAATGCTCTCACTCCTAGAATTGTTCTTTACCCAGAAAAAATTTACCTGATTTTTATATTTTGAAATCAAAAAATATTTAAAGGTCGCCCAAAACGCTGAGAGGTTTCCATGTATTTTATACGCGGAAGAACAATTTCTCATATAAATGGTGCAGAACTCTTGAAAATCAATATTTTTCTGCCGAAAAACTCTGGTTCTCCTCAGGTGATTTCCAATAATAATTCCCAAGTGTTTTTTAACATTAACTATTTTCGAAAGGTTCTCAAAAACCCAAAAAAATGCATTGGGGACCCATAAAAAATCGTTAGTATTAAAGAATTGTGAAACAAATAGTTGGATTTTATTTCTGGAAGTCTCCTGAAGAGAAACCCAGTTTTCCGAGCTCTTTGAGTGACCTCTGTATACTTTTTTGTTAAAAAACAACAACAACATAAAACAGAACAGTATGGAACAATCCCTAGGGGATAAGAGCGTTAAAAAGCCGAATTTACCTTTTTTTTTTGACCACCCTAATGTACACAGCATACAATACACTTAGCACAAAACAAATTTGCACATTATATAAGATGTAAACGCCCGTTGAATGTTGAGCGTTGAGCGTTCAGCAGACAGTTGACATCGCAATGTCAACAGGAAATTGTTATTAAACTTGACCTCTTTAAATTGAAATGCTGTGTGAGACAATTTTGCACACAAGCGTAAAACTACAATGTACAAACAGTTGCAGGTATCTATAGATGTACATACATACATACACACATACGCATATTTCTCTTTCGTCAGAATAAATTTGCAATGCCCGAAAAATAAAGCATTTTTTTGTCTTTACTGTTAGCATTTTCTTGATTACAAAATTTTCGATGCTTCTTAATACATACATACATACAGAAAGCGTCTGACAGGATGTATGAATACATACTTATGTATGCAAGTATGTATTTTTCAAAGATGATAAAGAAAAATATTTTCAGCACGCGCATCCTTGTGAAACTTCACAATTACAGTAACACAAATAAGTTTGCATGCTATGTACTTTGTATATTTGTAAGTATATATGTACATACATAGATACTTGTGTATATTTTTAATTAAGTATGTACATATGTATGTACATCAAAGAACTTTATTTTCATGGCCAATAATGCTCGTTCGTTACAAAACAACTTCAATTTGTTTTATATTACACTAGGTGCGACCTTCCTTTTACACGAA
>NW_016170251.1:0-7304 GCF_001687245.7 Rhagoletis zephyria
TGAAGATGAAGATGAAGATGAAGATGAAGATGAAGATGAAGAAGATCAATGATAAAGATGAAGATAAAGATAAGTAGACTGTTATGATCGACCTCTAATTCTCGCAGGAGATTTCAACGTCAACTCTTCGCTGGCCAAATCTGATGAACTAACAAAATTTTTTAAAGAAAAATTTTCACTGGGTAACGGTAGAAATGATGACAACCAAAGGAGCGGCTACCATTGATGTGGTTTTTTCGAGAAATATTAATAATATTGAAATAAAACATTTCATATCTTACTTTAGTTACCACAATCTACTAGTTGACATTGTAGATATGGATGTTTTCTCAGGAACAAATAATAATTAAACTTTGCAGTTGGTTGTCAATAATAAAAAATTAAAGCTCGTTAAAAAAATTTTAAATAAATATGATTTTTGTGTATTAGAAAATATGTACATGTGTATGTATATCACACATTTCTTTCTCTATTAAGTTTCACTTCCTCCGCGCGTAGGGACTACACGCACTGAGTTTTTTTCTTTGTAGCCTTTTCTTTCGCATAGTTTACAAGTTAAAGATACTAAAGGAAGTATAAAAATAATTTGCCAAACCTACTGCCCATGAGATGACGTCTTCATCATGGACGGATAGACTATGTGCTTTCCAACCTGTACTCAAACTGCATTTCAGGGCCACTGCTGAGGTCGAAGGTTGGCGGGAAGTAGGGGGAAACATAGTTATAGCTATGGCGGTGCACGTTTTTATAGATGGGTCGAATATGGATAGGAGAGTTGGCGCTGGCATACATAGCGAGGAGCTTGAGCTTGGCAAGTCTTTTTAGCAAAACTGTAATTGTGCAGAAACCGTACAAATGGAGTTAAATTACGAGTTAAGCTTTATACTGAAGGTCAAGCATTTTTATCGCAACACATCCTAAAGAAGTATGGCGGAGTGCAAATCAGCCACTGTTAGATTCTACGCTTGTTAGGAAGTACGCCTCTACTGGGTTGGAACACACTGGTGTTACCTACAACGAGAAGTCCGACGAATTTGACAAAGAAGACAAAAAAAAACCTAAGGGTTGTCTTCTTACATCTTTGTTCGAATCATTCGCATTTGCAGTCAGATCTTACCGCTGGTTTCACGATAAAAATTTAAGCGTAAAATGATTTTATTACTGTCAGTTTCCATATTAAATTCAAATAAAAAAATCATTACATCTCAGTTCCTACCACCCTAATGTTAGTAAATTTAAGCTCGCCAAATATCACTAAACTCTGGCCGATAGTTCTTGGCGAAGCATCGATAAAGTATAGATAGATGTTAGATAACATAAAAAAAATCGCAAAAATATTTAAGTAATTCGAAGTTAAATAAAAATGTTTCTACAGTTTCCAAATGTATATTATTTGCTATATTGCTTGCGTAAACGATCTTTTTGAGCTAGTAACATAAAATTCTCGGCAATCGTTTTCTTTTTTTCAAGTAAGTGAGCGATAGGTATGGACACATGTGCACTAGACCAAGACTTCGGAACGGACCGGAACAAAGGAGCAAGGAGCTAAGGAGCAAAGGATTTGGTCTGGAGCGGAGCCAGAGGAAAGAGCTAAAAAAATTCACCTGCTCCTTAGCTTCTTAAAGAAAATTTTATTTTCAAATTTTTGCCACTGAAAACAACCGTATTTTCCGTGTTATCAATTTGTCGAAATATTTTTTTATGTATGTTACCGTAGAACTTTGGACCACGTCAAACGATCTCGATAGTTCTTTTTTATCGGAAAGTTTGTACCTCACAAAGATCCGTTCATTGTATCATTAAGAAATTAACGATAATTTTATATTTTTGAAGTCGGTTTTGTTTTTTGCTTAAATCTTACTTGTTAATACTGTCTTACTTGACAACACTGTTCATTGCACAATACCCAGCAGTTAGCGATAATTTCCCCGTCAATTTTAACGGCGATAAAAAACAATGACTTCCAACCGAGCAGAGAAACGTAAATTTTGCCGACAGTGCGATCTCTTACAATTCTCAATTTTCGTTCATTTACGTATCCAAAAACGTTCAAATTGAACAGAAAACGACTACAATTTCCAATCATTTTCGTATTAGGAAAACGTTCGAAAGTGATGATGTTATTTGAAAGCATTAATTAATTGTATTTTATTTTGAAGAAAAAAAATATCTTTGCTCTGAAACCCTGCATTAGACTTTCCCAGAACACCAAGGTTTTTATTTAACGCATATTTACTCCCTCCATTTATAGGTTTTCAAGAACGCCCTACTTCAGATTTTTTTTCAAAAATACCCTATCTCAGAATTTAGTTCAAGAACGCCCTATCTCAGGATTCGGATCAAAAACGCGCTACCTCAACTGAAAATATATTGAAAATGTGCAAAGTAGTGTGTTTTTAAATCGTCAGCTGAGATAGGGCGTTCTGCGTTTTCGAACTGGCTGCCGAGATAGATCGATCTTCCACTCAGGTGTGGATTTGTTGCTTACTCAACCCGAGAGGATATGTCAAACACTAAAAAACTTTATTTTGCTTATTTAATAGTATGAAAGGCATTTTTTTTAGGAGGAAAAGAGCTTGCTATAAAAGATGAATTTAATAAATAAATGTTCATCATACGCCCTGTCAGACCAATTAAATAAATGTTCTACAATTGCAAATTTTCAGAATATACACAAATTATTCGACTAGAAAACATATAGTTTTGCAGCCTTGTAATACACCCTTACAAAGCCACTGTACTTTTACCATTAGTTAATGTCACTGGGAGAAATCCTTCATATACATATGTACAAATGTTATTTAGGCTAAAAAGCACAAACATAGAGGGTATGCATATCAAAATTTGCAAAAAAAAATTCCATACGTTTCTGGGACAGTCTCATGTACATATGTATATCATTATTATCTTTATTTTGAAATACAAAATCAAATTCAAAACTTATCAGAAAATATTGAGAGCTTAAGCGCTATACCTACTATTTTGTATTTCTATCTTTCGTTTTTCCTAAATTTCATGGAAAATAATGCGTAATATTAAGGGAACAGACTTAGACTATTCAAACACACATATGATTGCTTTAATTCCAGAGATTGGCTCCAACATTTGGGCATGAATAGCTTTTCGGGTAACGCTATGCATTTCTATATTTTCATTCACACACGCTGCCACATATGCCTGAACTTAATTTCAGCAAGCAAAAAGAATGCATTAACTTTTCACACCATACGAAACAAAACAAAAAACTTAAAAAAACAAAAATCTGTGGTGTCACTAAAGCAAATCAAAATAAAATACCGACCTACCACAACACAAAAATAAGTTCTTAACTAGAAAAGTTTGAAAAAATCGCATTTGAGCGCTACTGCATATCCCCAGTGTAGTTAGTCGCCGTTAATATGCTGCATACGCTTAACCAGTAGTACGATTTCCAGATTTTCCTATTCTTTTTTTTTTTTTTTTTTTTTTCCCAAACTAATGTAATTTTCGCATTCGTGCGTTTGAGATTTTTCTTTTATTTTCGACCTGAGGCTGAATGCCAGAAAGTTCAACCCAAGGCAGCAACTTTTCACCTGAGAAAGGTACCGCTTTGGTGCTGTTAACCGCTTTTCTAAACCCAGAGTTTTTTTGTTTTTGGGTTTTTTTTTTTGTTGCTTTTTCAAAAATCTACCCAGCTACAAGTTTTGCAAAATCGAATACGAAATTCTTGCACCGGAATGCAAATGCCAAAGTTTGTTGCTTAAATGCCAAACGTGAACTTTTCGTAATTCAAAGCATTCAATGTCGGTTGATAAACTTAAGAAAACGAGTATTTTCATTTCCACTTGCGTATTTGCGCGCTGTGCTGATGATACAAAAAATAAAATAAAAAAAATAATAATAAAAATAGAAAGCAGCAAAATAAGCCAACTGTCGACAAACGTGTTGCTGATAATAAAGTGTGATAAAGATGGCAGCTGTTGAGTGGCGACAGCGCTCCTTTGTTAATGCCAATATCCGATTACTGCGTGCAAAGTGGCTGGATATTTTTCTCAACAATTTCTGCGCAAATATTTACATGCAGTTGCAGGGCAAAGAAGAATTTACAACAATTATATTAAAGTTTGCTCAGAAGCGTCGAAGAAGAATAAGTGTTTTGTAAAGGATAGTTTACCAATTGCATGTGCAAAGATCTGTGGAAGGGCGATGGGCAAATCTGATTGATTGCAGTTTCAGTGAGACCACATCTTATTGGGTAAATTCCCATTCAATGCAGAGGTCAGGTAAACAAACGGCTTTTACTTTGAGCACATTGAGAATTAGGTTCTATTATGCAATTTTGGTTCTGGTTCAAAAAAAAAAAAGTAAACAAATATGTACATTAGACTGCATCACCCCCATACAAAAAAAAAATCGATACTATTTTTCTATTGGAATTATAAAATCTATTATATTTTAAGATGCCCACCAAAATATTTCGGAAAAATGTTAAGATTCAAGCGAGCTGGAGCGATTTCAAAATACCTCTAAAATAGTTTCTTAAAGATGTCTTTTTGAAAACATCCCCTCAAATGCCAAAACGGTTTAAGCTTAAAAAATCGAATCGGAATCGAATCAAAGATTGGCATAAGAACACCTTGAATAAGTGAACCACAATTGAATTAAGATGGGTTGGTATTTGAAAAAAAAAAATTCCATGTAGACTACATTTTCACGTAGACTTTTTTAAGCTTAATCTGTTTTGTCATCTGAGTGAACTTTTTTCAAAAAGTTCTTTAAGAAACCATTTTTATTCATAAAAAACTCCATTTTTGGAGGTATTTTCAAATCGGTCGAGCTCACTTAAATCTTAATATTTTCCCGAAATATTTTGGTGGACGTCTGAAAATATAATAAATTATGTAATCCCGGCGGAAAAAACGCAACCTTTTTTGGTGATGCAGTCTAATGTACATACATAATAATGTACGAGTATATTGTAAAACACCAACGCAGATTTGTTTTTACATCTGAGCTTTTTATTTGTAGGTATTTATTTAGCTGTATGTGAGAGTTTAAAAATCTGTTTGTAGATTGGCTTTCTTCCCTTGCAATAATCGTTTTTTCTTCGCCTTCTTGTTTTGACAATGGACTCTTTTAAAAGCATATTATCAACATATTGAATAGGTTTCTAGAAAAATAAAGTATGTGAAAAGGTCAAGAAAATTGCGCTTGATTTCAGAAATTTTGCAACACTAAAAAGTTACATAAGATCAATTCCTTAAGGAAAAACTTTAGTCTGTTCATACCAAATGATACGACTGGCCTCTGACAAACCTGCAAGAATGCCCTTAAAATCCTTTAAGAAATTTGTTAAGGCAACCCAAAGCCACAACTCGAATCAGCTGCTAGAGTTTTATGTACTTGATTTGGTAATGGCTGTGGTGATACTCAGCATATCTAGAAGTTAAATGGAGATCTTGCTTCTGCCACCGAATAAAATACCGTATTTAAATATATTAACTTCGAACTAGGGCTTTCGATGTCTGCTCCCAAATTCTCAAACATTTCAATACCCGGGAAATCGAGCAATCGAGTTCTCGAAACAATCTCGGGTATCGCCATTCTCACGGGCAATTTCGAGTAGCTATTGAGACATACAACGTATGTAGAGCATATCGAACGTATTAAAAACAAAATCAGAAAAAAATTTATGTGTAAATATTAGATATTCGATTGTCATATAAAAACGCAAAAACGTTTGTGCGTATAACTCACTGGTGCAGAATATGCACATGGTTGAAATTCACCAGCTTTAAATACCCTAAATTAAACACGCTGCCTTAAATTGATCATCGAGAATATCATGAGAAAGCGAACCTCGCGAAAAAATTTATTCTCGAACAATCTCGGGAAATCGAAGGCTCTACTTCAAACACACACGCACACGGCTTTAAAAAAACAAAAGCCAGCTGGCTTAGGAGTTTCCCTTAAACTGGAAAAAGTTTAAAGTTTTCGAAAAACTCAAAACCATGGTGTAATAATAACAAGGTGTTGTCAGTAACTTAACCTCACTTTTTCGGCAGGTCTATTCCGGTCACGCATTTTAAAGTACTAGAGAAGGTACTAATTATTTACTACTTTTAATCCGTTGGTGCATACTACTTCAAATTAAATGTAGAAAAATGTATAATTACAGGCTTATAAGCCTGAATATATGTTTGTATCGGCAGCTCCACACAGTTTGGACATATATTGTAACTTTAAAAAAGTAAAAGCCGTATAATAAGATAATTTCCTATTAGACTGTAAATGATATTATAAATAGATTAAAACACATAAATATCGATAATATAAGCGAATTCCTAATTTAACCATGCCACCACTCTATTCTAATGTATCAGTAGTTCATTTGGCTCAATATTATGACAATGCAGCAAAAGTTATTTAATATAAAAAATCGCCTTTCCATACTATTTTTGTGAAAGTTTTTCTCCATTGATAACCACGATATCTTTTATTTTTCTACTTTTTGAGTACAAAAATTATACAAATCCAGCAATTTTAAATATTAATAATGTTCTGAAAACATCAAGTTCTTTAAAAATTGCGATAAAACGAATTACTAAAATGAGTATTTTAGCTACTATTTCCCAACGAATAGTAGTATAAAAATTAAGATCGGCAGCACTGAAAATAAGCATGCCGATCTTGTCAAAATCACAACAAACACGTCGCTACTGACAACACCTTGTTATTATTCCACCATGCTCAAAACTTTTATTGAGAGATCAAGATTTGTATTATATGAAAAACTCGGTTTGCTTCGAAAAATTAGGATTTCAAAAAGAAAACTAGTGGAAATTGTTTGGAAAAACTGAATCAATCATCCTAGACAGTACCCTAATAAGAGTACAGCTAACTTTCTCAGCAATGTCAAAACTTATGAGCTATGTACGTCTATCGAGCCTGCATTCTTTTTTCGTTGAAACTCTTACTCCACGATATTAACTAAACCAAAAATATGGGCACGAAGTTAGATATCTGCTGTTGAGGTCTTGCTATGAGCAGTGTATTTACTATACAACCAAATGGCTAGATAGCCAATATAATATAATATAAATAAAAAAATAAGTATGAACATCATATTTAAATTAAATAAATAAAATCGCCTCGAAGCAATCACTCAAAATGCATCTTGTATTTATATAAAACACGTTGTTAAACAAATTGCAAAAACGCCATTAAAATTGTTGCATGCAGCATGTACCGCCTGTAGGCGCAACAAATTGAAAACAATATATCGTAAAAGTGTTGCAAGCAAAATACGTTGCAAATCATTTGAG
>NW_016170251.1:9104-16090 GCF_001687245.7 Rhagoletis zephyria
CCCTAATGTGTATTTGTTTGTACACCTTTTGTATATATGTATATACATATGAATTTTTTTTGGCACTGAGCTAACCAAACAATTGTGTCGCATTGCTGTAACCTCTGGGGCATCACTGTAAGTAATCAGTTGGGTGAAAACATAATGAACTTATTCATATGCTCTCTACAAAAATATGTATTTATAAGCAATTCACACATAAATAACGTACGTATGTTTTTTTGTATATTTAAGAATTTATCATCACATACATCACGTACATACTTCATGCATATAAAAAATATTCAAAGCTTCCTTTCAGGTGTTGTCTTGCATTTTCGCTTTGTTTGATTTAAACATATTGTAAAAATATGAACAAGAATAGAAGTGTGATTTCTTTGACAAGAAACAGTAATACATATGTACTACATGCCTATATATGGACCTGTCTTCTGCAGCATATGAAATTATTACTATGCAGTGTTTTGAAAAATTTTCCCAACTACTACATAATTTTCCGAGCGCAATTCTAATCCAAATATAAAACCCTGAAAATTCGTTGATAGTCTTTCAGAATTTTTTAAGTGAAACTTTATTGAACTCGGTTGGGAGAAAATTCAAGAATCGATTTTTTCAAAGCTGCGGTGTCAAATTAACGGGTTTTGGGGAAAAAGAATTTGTTAACAAAAAAATATTAGAAAGCAACGCGAATTTTTAGCCGCTTAAAACTGGAACTTCATGTAACTAAAATTATATGGGCTATAAAACTGCATACCCAAAAATGTTATAAAGATTCAGATTAAAAAGTTTATGAACATTTTTTTTAATTTTCCTAAATTTTGTATAAACTTTGAGACTGCGATTTTTATGGTTTTGGCTAAAGCTTGCGCAATATTTTTTAAAGGTAAAAAAAATTTACTCCAAACGCATTGCGAATATTAAAAAAAAAAACTAACCTGTGCTCACTTGTTTGAGTCGCTGTACATCCGAAATTGTGTATGTAACGTATACGCCCCGTAGAACTTATTACACTTGCCGATGAATACCGCAGAATATGGGATGACGACCTGTATGAACTTTTCAACGACCTGCACATAGTTAAGCGCATAGAAATACAACGATTGCGTTGGCTTGGCCATTTTGTACGCTTGGAAAAAGACGCTTCAGGTCCTTCGACACGGCGCACAAGGACGCCCACGAACAAAATTGAAGGAGAGAGGCAATTGGCCAATAAGAACACAAAATACGGCGTGCGTAAAACAGAACTCAGACCACATGCCATAAATTAAACTGTTTTCGTGTTCCTTTATAATTTGTTTTTGATCTAAACGTTAAAAAAAAAATCGGTGCATATTTTTGTGTGTTTAAAGGCTGAAGTGTTCGTCTCTCAAAACATTGCTACCAAAATCGCATACCTAATCCTCGGAAAGGCGTGACCGAAGCACAAAAACTGTTCCGCCTCTTCTCTGTCTCATCCTCTTCCAAGCAGGAGCGGCAAATGGGGTTGTCATGTAATGTCAATGAAAGCGATCAATCAATATTCCCACAAATTGTTTGCAGTTTCATCTGCTCATAGGAAGCTAGCAAGACCCCCTGAGATTGAAAGTAATATGAGTTTTGGCCACGTGCAACCCCTCGAAGTCTTCCAGTCATTTATGAGCAAAATATTCACCCAGTTTCTGTTGTTGAGGATGTTATAATAGGTTGCGGGCCGAGGAGTACTTACTTGGCCTAAGCCCTTTCTGACCAAATGGGCAGATGCCTTATTACCAGGTACTACGAAATGACATTGCACCCAAAGTAAAGCAAGTTCGTCGTTCGTCGATTTCCAATATAAAATAGAATAGACTTCCATTGAAGAACTAATATGAAAGTATTTATTTAGTTACAGAGCTGGGCAATGCCCTGAGAGTAGCTTCAGTATCCTGCTTCTCTTCCCCGGAGGATTGCAAATACCTAGGCTTGAAATACTGAGGCATGTACATATCTCGAAATAGAATTGAAGATTGTCTTATGCATGGAGCCATCAGTAAAGTTTCTACAACGTGTTAGTGCGGGCTCAGTGTTGGTGTTAAGCCAGTGCTCAGCCTGAGGGCGTACAATCCTGTAACATTTTAAAAATATTCACTTGTAAGTCTCTGCCTCCAGATATTTCCATATCAAGACCCATTACCGACAGGTGGCCTTAATGACCAAAACAATTTTACCAAAATTTTATTTTCAAAAATTTCAACAGGTACACAATTATGTACATACATATGTATGCTCGTACATAAAATACAAATAACAAGTAATTTTTAAGCAAGACAGAAAACCGACTTCAATTCTCATTTAAAAATTTAGGAGTACCATTCATTTTTTCATTATCCAATTATCGGATCTAAACCTTCCTTTCCCATGTTCCAAAGTTATGCGGTAACATACATAAAAAAAATATATATATATACAGTGCCGGCCAAAGTATTGGCACAGATAATTTTTCGCAATATATGCAAAGTTTTTTATTCTAATTTATTTTCAATATTTTTTAATAAAAATATAGTTCGTACTTCACCAAAAAACATAAAAACAAAATCTCTAAACTTTGTGCAAAACTCAGGAAAATTCAATAAATTTGCATACTAATTTGCAACTTCTTATTCAGATTTTTTAGAGAAATTCTAAGTATGTAGTTTTATAGCCCAACTAATTTTAGTATAACAAAGTGGAAGTTTGAAGTATCAAAAAATTGCGTTGATTTTTGGAAATTTTTTTAGTAGAAGGTGTTGCTCATTTTCTCCATACAAAAAATAATTGTCGAACATACTTTGTACGGAAGAACCTGACTGAAAAAAAATTGCCAAAAATCAATGCGATTTTTTAGCACCTTCAAGCTTGCACTTTGTTATACTAAAATTAGTTGAGCTATAAAACTGCATACTTAGAATTTTTCTAAAAAATCTGAATAGAAAGTTGCAAATAAGTATGCAAATTTATTGAATTTTCCTGAGTTTTGCACAAAATTTAGAGATTTAGTTTTTATGTTTTTTGGTGTAGGACGAACTATATATTTATAAAAAATTATCGAAAATAAGTTAGAATGAAAAACTTTTCAGATATTGCGAAAAATTCTCTGTGCCAATACTTTTGTCCGGCACTGTATATATTCCGACGAACTGATAACCTCCTCCTTTAGTGGAAATCGATTAAAAGTAAATATGCAACCACAGACGCAGTCCCCGTGGACGCTGCATTTTCTATCTTCCCAGACTATACGGTACCCGTACATGTGCAACATGCGGAACGTAGTGCGTGCTTACATACATACATACATATATATAAACCGAGCATACAATTATTTTCATGTATGTATTAAGTAATACCTACACAAATAGATATGAAAGAAATACATAGACTAAAAATTTGCGTACAAATGCATCCGTAATCCGCTGCCAGCCAATTGTTTTCTCATCAAAAAGCAGCCATGAAGAGAATTTTAATAAGCCTACCAAACAATGGTTAGCCAAAAACTAAGCCTGTAGACGCGTATATTTATATGCAAAGAGATGAATGTACCCTGTGAGAAATCAATGCATTCAAGCAAATGTAAAGGCTTTATACACTGTTTGCAGTCTTTATTTCAAAGAAGTTGAAAATTAAAAAAAAAAAAACTATAGCAACCACGCCCGTTTTGGATTATGAAATGTAACCTCCTTTCAACTCTTAGGGTCGTATTATTGACACTTCAAATATGTCGGAATAGAAGAGAATTAGTCGGAATAAGTATATTAATGATGCATAGAATAAAACGAAATGTATTTGCTTTGATGCAGGCAAAGTTCTTGACGTTGAATTGGATAATATTTGTGTATATATATATGTGTTTAAAAATTCAAAAAAGTAATAATAATTAAAAACTTGTATAATATTTTGACACTCCGAATGTCAATTCTTCTCTTCGGGAATATTATTGGAATAAATATTTGTTCCTCTGCCAGAAAGTTAGGTGACAGGTAACAAGATCAACGGAATTAACGGATTCAATTTGGCCTACAATATTTTTTAATACAGCAAAGTCCTGCTGGAAATTTTTGACAGTTGCTTTGATGCAAAAAAAGGCCAGCAAGTTGAACAATCAAAATGCAGCATTTATTATATGAAAAATATTTATGTTTGCTGATTTCAATTCTTCCAGAACAGAAAGTCGTGCACTTATTAGACGTCTTAGCTATAATATTATTACAAAAAAATAACAAAACCATCAGGTATGTGTGGTGCTTGCTGTCAAATTTTTCACTAGCCCCACGTGCATGGCAATTTTGAATCACCTAATTTTATTTCTAAACCTTCCATAGTAGTTTTATATCAATTGGCAAGGGCCCTATAACTAATAAAATAAAATAGTTTTTAATATGCATTAAGTTTAGTATTTAGTTCTAGAATTTGCCAAAAAATGCATTTATTGCGAAATATACGGAAATATGGCTTAAACGCCTTTATATATTTAAAATTAGCTTTTCCGTATTATGCATTTTGCGACAAAGTAGCCAATGAGTTTGGTATAGCTCCATTTTCCGATTTCAAACAGTAACTAATAATTTGTTTTTAATCAAACACGAAGAACATTACTTATAGTTATCAAGCAGTTTCTATTATTGCTTACTTTCCCTCTTGGGTACAGAGTAATTTCGTAGTTCGCACGTATTTTTATACCAATACATATTTAATATACCACAACTTGTCATCCCAGGTCAGAACAAGATTATGTATGTATACTCGATTCACAGCCCAAAAACACAAATTTATTTTTCATTAACATCGAAATGCAATTATAATATTTTTATACAGAGCTTAATGCTAGCCTAAGTTGTATTTATATATGTACTTGCGAGGGTTGATCTAAAAATAACGCTGTGTTTGCAACGGTAATGAAAATCCAATAGACAACTCAAACTTTTAAGGAGAAACCTTTTTTTGAAAAGTAGTTAAGTATGTGTGTATGTATATTACCATGATATTGCATCACCAAAAAAGTTGCGGTTTATCCGCCGGGATTACAAAATTTATTATATTTGAAGGCTTTCACCAAAATATTTCGGAAAAGTATCAATAAAAACAAATTATTGTTTTTGTTATTTATGGCCTGAGCTAAGTGTCATCTGAGGTACTTTTTTTTATACTTTAAGAAGACTATTTTTATTCATAAAAACTCCATTTTTGGAGGTATTTTAAAATTGGTCCAGCTCACGTAAATCTTAATATTTTTCTGAAATTTTTTTTTTTGTATGTGGGGGGTGATGTAGTCTAATGTGCATACATATTTTAAGAAACATTTGAATATTAAGGAAAATAAAATATCAAGTACGACTCCATGAAAAATACCCGCCAAGGAGTTACTTATTTCTAAAGACTGGCGTTGCGGGCATTCTGGTCGGACGTTCTTTTAATTTTTGTAAATAATGAAATATAAGGTCACGATTCTTATAGGTTTACTGACCGGTGCGACTTAATATCGCCACGTTTGGAAGACGAGGTGGAATCATCTCAGCATTTCCTTCTCAGCTGCCCGGTCTTCGCTAGACTAAGGTTTAAGCACCGAAAAGCTCTCCGGAATGGAAATCAGGTGCCTTTGCTTTGAATACCCACTTTGTCTCTTACTTTAACACAGAGAACCAGTAGTTACCGATCAAATAATTTTACATAATGTGGTAACACAATGGATAATCCAATTAATGTTTAGGTGAGTCCCCCTTGGGGTCTGCCACAACAACCAAACCTAACCATATTCAGGATCGACTATAGCCTTCCGTTACTCTATCTACTGAAGTTATATCCAATTTCTAAGCGGATGGACTTACTATGAGACTATGTGTATCAAAATAAAAGCACTAAAAATGTTCCATTCAAATTTAATGAATAAATACGAGCATTATTTTATCTCCTCAACAATTTTGGGTTAATTTTTTTCTGGTTTTTGATTCAGAGCTGTAAATGCATCGATAAGAATTTGCTCTTGTTTACCGTTGTTGACAATCGTTGGATATTGTTTCGGTCATGTCATGCATTTGCGAATGAAATACTCATGAGATACCCCACTTCAGCTTACGCCTTCCTATTTACCTCTCACTACACTTCATTACTCGACTGCCTTGCGGGAATCCTCTGAATTGGTCACATCTGTGCGCTATTGTTTATCTTTGACATTTTATGCCGCTAAAGTTGCCGGTCGTTGTCACCTGTCGGCGGCAACAACTTTTCGCGAAAGCAACAAATAGCATCATCGACTTCACGGGCACCATTGACGTATTTTACTATGTATTGTACGTATGTAAGTAAAAGTTTGCACTTTAACGTTTAATGGTTGTGCATTTATATATGAATATGTATGCACCTTGTTGGCTCACTGCGTCTTTCAGGTGTTATTAGCTGCAAAAGTTAAGCTCATGTGAGAAATTAATTAAAAGTTTCTCTTCACACTTGTGGACTGAGCTTTTTTGTTGCTTTTTTATCTTTACTGAAAAAAGGAGAGGTTTATTATGTTGATTATTTTATCTCTTCCAATTTTTCCACTACGAACAAATGTCCGGCTACCACACAAATTTCAGGCGCTTATTTAAATGAAATGGTATCATGGCTCTCCACAGCACCTACTAATTTTGCGGCCTCGGTTTAACTTAGCTTAGGTAGTACTTTTTAAGTCTATACCAGACGACTTTATTGAATTATACAATATTACAAATTGATGGCCCGAGCTACTTTATCTTAACTGCTCGATAGCCGTCAATCTATCTTATCTTAAGTGCCTTGCGAAGAAATATCTTAAGGCGCTGTCAGATAAACTATCTAATCCTAACTCAGATAGCTTACCCAGGAATTGAAAGTAACCCTTAATAATGACTACTCGCTATAGAGTGCAACAAGAAATCTGAAAAGGCTCATCCTGTCTAAGTCCACAAGTTGGAATGAAAATAATGAATGGGCGAAAGCTGATGCAGAAAAGGCAGATAAATGTCCGTGCTATTTAAGAA
>NW_016170252.1:0-11108 GCF_001687245.7 Rhagoletis zephyria
AGGCAGCATAGGGTGAAGCGTAGGCGGCATAAGGAGCAGCGGCGTAAGCAGCGTATGGGGCGGCATAGGCGGCAGCATAGGGCGAGGCGACCAATGGGGCGGAGTAAGCCAATGGCGCGGCGATGACACTGGGTTTAGGTTCGGCAGCAGCGCAGGCGAAGAGGGCCACGAAAACGACAGCGAACTGTAATGACATGGAATGAGGAAATAATTAATAAAGGATTATTACAATCGTCACTAAATCCAACAATTGATAACTGCATTTGAAAGGATTCGAGGAATATCTGCAATGAAATTCACTTACGTATTTGAACATTTTGATTGTTTTGTTGTTGATTGTTGTTTTACTGTAGTAAAGCAAAGTTAAACTGATGACATTTTCGTTTATCGATCGACTTTAAATACGATTTTGATATACTGATGAAGTATATGCCTTTAAGTGCAAATACGGTGAGTAAATGAGCGCAATTATGTGGCGGTCAAACATAGGTACATGTGCGNTTTTTTTTTTTCGATCATTTTTAACAGATATGTTTGAGACTGCGTTTTTAGACAGTTTTAAATCTTTTATGATAAAAAAATTAAATCTGAGAATAATAGTTATAATATGCTCAAAATAATAAAAAAATATAGAAAAATAAAAAAATACTTGATCGAAAAAAATTGATGAAACCAAGTTTTACTAAAAGTTTAAGCATTTTTTTCAACTTGAAGTTGGTGCTCGCAGAACAGCATTTAAAACAATTGAAAGTTTTAGTGCAAATATTCATAACATCAAACGGAAGTTTGAAAATATTTTGAAGATGGTTGCCACCTGGTTCAAATGTCGAATTTAGTTTACTTATACACAAGTTATACGAAATATCAAAGTATGGATGTCGAACGAAGGAGTGCTAAGAAATCTCTAATTTGAGCGCTAAGAATATTTTTGTGGTGTTGAAAGAGGGTTGCCGCCTGTTTAAAAAGTTAAGTTCAAATTATTTTATAAGTTAAATGAATTATTAAAATATGGGTATCTATCAAAGTTGGTGGTTTGAATATTTTCTATTTCTGAACTGTATTTAGCGGGGTTGCCACATGTTTGAAAATTGAGATTGCACTTAAGCCATCAGTTAATTAAAATATGTATTGCAGTGTCCGGCGAAGGAGAGTCAACAATGATTAAGCTTGAAATTTTACTTTTGAAGAGGGTTGCCACCTGTTTGAAAGATCTAACTCAACTAACTAATTCAAAAAGTACATGAAATATAATAATACCGTAGTCAAAGAAAAAAATGTTAAGAAATCTTTAGTTTGAACATTTCGAATGTTTCAAGAGGGTTGCCACGTGTTTAAAAAGTTTCATTCAAATTATGTTAAGTTGAATGAATCATAAAAAGATGGGTATAAATATGAATGGGTTTGAAAGGGATTTATGCGTGACCTTTACTTAGGAGGGTTGCCATTTGTTCGAACAAACAAATTCAAATTAGTCCATCAGTTTATTGAAATACATGTGTATCACAATGTCAGACGGAAGAGATTTAAGAAGATTTTAGTTTGAAAAAAAGTTTCAAAAATGATAGGTCAAATTAGAGACCTTAGCCTGTAGATGTATGCTAAACTTCTATTTTATTAGTTAAGAAATTTTTTCATCGGTATAGGATAATTTGAACTTCGTTGAAAATAAAAACATGCACTAGCGAGACTTTTTTATGAGATCCTTTTTCGCGCGAGCACTGCTCTTGCCATTGCCTGCCTAGTGATTTATTAAAACAAACTTATTCTACGATTTCGAGTTTGCTTGAGGCAGGCATCGAACACAGAAGCTATTTTGTTGTAATAAGTACCTCTAACCGCGGGGCTTGCCTTACCGGATAATTCGTGGTCCGTACATTCCATTTCATTTAGAAGTTGAGCTAGAAACGATATACTACATCCACCCATCAGCAGATGATTCACTCACACACTAAAGCTAATTAATTCGTTCCTTTCCAAAACAAACTAACAAACATTATTACTCCAAGCACGTTTGCAATATGACAATTTATACGATGGATTCGAAGCAATCACTAAAAAGACAGGTCACAAATAAATATTTCGGATGCGAACGTAGTATGCTCAGAAATGTGAATGGTTATACTACATACATATGGATGTATGTCATTAACTCACTACAAACATATCTACATACAAATACATAGCTGAGTCCAATTCGGAAATAGGTGTTTGCACGTGAGGCTACTCAACGTCAATACCAATTCGTAGCTTTGGATAGCAAATTATGCTGCCTGACCTTCCACAAATCAAAACAAAATATAAATGTGAGTAAATTTTAAGAATTTTGTTTGTTCTTGAGTGCGATAATTGAATTATTGCATGATTAGAGAACAATAGTAAAAAATGTTTGAGAATAATTTCAAAAAAAAAATACTGCTGCAAAAGAGTGTCGTTCAGATTGTTAGATATTATGTGTCTATGAGCACGAATGGACATAATTAAGAAAACAAAAATGGTAAAACAGAGAAAAAACAGAAGTAAAGGCAAACGAAAATAAAAAAAAAACTTTGCAATTTGATGAAAATATCCCCAAAGTCATGTGTGGGAAATTAGTATGCTGCACAACGTACGGCTGTGTGGCACAAACCAAAAATATCTACTATCTGCATACAAACGGCCACACAACAACACACTTGAAACTCGTACGAGTACTAGGCATCGCATATGGCTAACTAACGCGCCATCGTCAACGCCGCCAACCAACGTCTGTCTGCACGCAATGATGGGCTCGATGTACGCGGACGTGCCATGGGCAGCCAAGAATGATGCAAAAAATGCTTGCAAAAAATACTAAAACAGATAGTAGCAAAAAAAAAAACTATTTACCTACGGGCGAGCTTATACATACATACATATGTATGTGTGTACATTAGAGTTGGGCACTTTAGTTCTTTTGAGTGGACCGTTCAGTTGTTGTTCGTTCACCTTAGTGAACTAGTTCTTTAGTGCATTCAGTTCAATTGACGAATACATTTACATATCGACACCAAAGTGGAAGATCGACCTATATTGGCAGCCAGTTCGAAAACGCCCTATCTGTGAAATCTTTTCAAGAACAACCTATTTAAGAATTTGTTTGATAAAACGACCTACCTCAGCTTCCGAATTAAAAAAACACCCTATCTCAACCTATTTTCAATATATTTGCAGTTGACACAGGGCGTTCTTTAACCGAATTCTGAAATATGGCGTTCTTGAAAAGTTTTCTGCGATAGGGTGTTTTCGAACTGGCTGGCGAGAAGGGTCGATCTTCTACTCAGGTGTCGATATGTTATTTAAAAAAAAGTTCAATTATTTTTACTATTACATACATACAAAACAAATACTTTGGTAAGTTGAATTGACATATATGAAAAACGTACATAAATATGTTTTCGTATAAATAGATTACAAATAAATGAGTTCGCAAGGAACTGAAGCATCAACAACGCAAAAGATGGGTTTTCATACGTTCGCGTCAAGAATATTTGGAGGGCGATCCAAAATGAGAAATAGTAGCACTAACGAATTTAATTCAATGAAAAGACGGAACTAGTGAACTAGTTCATTGAGATGAACTAATTATCTAGTTCATTTAGTTCAAGAATTATCCAGGCCTAATGTACATACTATATACAATTTACATATGTACATCACTGTGCCTCACCAAAAAAAAGTTGCTGTTTGCCCAACGACATCTTAAAATTAACAGGGCAATCCCGGCAACTGTCTTTTAACTCACCCCAGTCTTTCGAAAGGCAAAAGTCTTTCGTAACCCGATTGCAAATTCTGGCAACTATATTGAAAGTTCTTTTTTGCCTTTCGAAAGACTAACAGCCGGTTTCGCCAGCAATTTAAATGGAAAATGATTTTTTATTTTCCGTCAATTTCCATACAAAATTCAAAAAATTAGAATTATTTTTCACTTAAGTAAATTGCTTTCGTGAAATTGGCTGTAATTAGTTAGATCTACTAACGATAGGTCTTAGTCTTTTAATAATCAGTTTTCTAAAAATGAAATTTAAAAAATAGATATAAGTGTTTCTCTTGAAAACAACAAAAACCAAAAATCTAAATAAAAAGAAGAAGAAATTAATAATAAACGTTTATAAGATAATATAATGTAAAAACGAGAAGAAAATTAGTTCCTAAAAATTAAATGATATTAAAAAATGCTCTTTAAACATTAAGATCTAAACATTGAAAGAAAATTAATTTAAAAAAATTAAAAAAAAATATGAATAAAAAATGCCATCTCCCCGAGGATTTTAACCTCGGATCTATCGAACGCCACGACAATGCTTTACTCACCCCGTCTTTGAGAATGTTGAAGCAGCTCGAGCAAAATGATATACATACATGCATGCAGATTTAGGACAAGCTCAAGTACTTTCTGTAAAATTACTTTTAACTTTTAGCTTTTTTCACACTATCTCGCCTACTGACTTGCAACTATCTTATAAAAGTTAGCAACTATCTTAGCCAGAAGCGCTCTGTTATTTTATTTTGGACCGATTTGAAAATATGTACCTCCAAACACCGAATCATTTTGATTCCGTTGATAAAATTTTTTAAGATTTTTATGCAAATCATTTAAGCTTAAACTCTTCTATCATCTGAAGTGATCTTTTGAAAAAAAAAATTAACTAATTTGATTAAAAAAATAGATTTTTTGGAATTATTTTCAAATCGGCGTAGCTTACGTAAATTTTAATACTTTTCTGAAATATTTTGACGAATGTACATGGACTCGTTTAATAATTCCGATGGAAAAACAATACCGACGTTTTTTTTTTTTTGATGCAGACTGTTGCACCCTAATGTCCATACATATGCCCACATAAGTGTGTGTGTGTTTTTTTGTTGTTAGTGACGGTAATGAGCACTTAACGTAGCCATTAGCACACAGAACACAGCGCTTTGCTAAGCAGAGGGTGTAGTGCAGAAGCCGCTGGGTTGTTGAGCCTATTTTTTGCGCACATTTTGCACACATTTTCTGACGCGCTTGGAAGCTGCAGATGAACAACAGAATTTCTGTATAAAAGCATAGCTCGCCCATATTTAATTAACCAGTATCATTTGCACAAAGCCGCATATTTCTCGTCTATATACTAGCGCGCAGTTAACTCAGCTAAAAATTGGAAGACCATGTTCAAATATGTAAGTTACTTTTATGAACTGAATATAATTTAATTTCCCTTTAAAGTATTTTTTTTTTTTTTAGTTTGCGCATTTATTCATTTAACTAATTATGTATATGTTTGTGTGTATATAACTCACAAAGCATTGGTTTTTTAATTAAAATTTTTCTTTTTTTCCAGCTTGCACTCAGTTTTTTCGCGCTACTCGCTGTAGCTGCCGCTAAACCCAGCATTATTTCGCCTTTGGCCACTTATTCGACATCTCTGTTGGCATCACCATTTACAGCTGGCTACACTTTTCCCTATTCCACCTACGCTACGGCTCCTTATGCTGCTGCCGCCTACGCTCCTTACTCACCCTATTCATTCCAATCACCCTACTACGCTGCATACTCAAGTTACCCTTATGGTTCGATATTGCTTAGGAAATGAGATACGAAAACAAATAGTCTGGAAATTTATGTACAGATATGAAGTGTTTTAACGAATTTTTACTAACATGGAAATAAATAACTTGTGCTTTAAAAAACATATTTCCTTTATAAAAAAAAAGAAACGAAGAATTTTTTTCCTCAAATTTATTTCCTTCCTTCACGGCACCCTACGAAAAAAGTCTAACGGTGTTAAATCGCAGCTCCGAGCTGCCTTATAACACGATTACCGACCTTGGCGTGCAAAATATCAATTGTCGCATGGACTGTGTGGCATAGCGTGCCATATTGCTGAAACCTAAGATCGCCCAAGTCCATAACTTGAACTCCGGCCTCAAAATGGTTTATCGTGCCTCTGCAGCCGTAAACCGAAATGAGGTTTTCAGCAGCGTTTACAAAGAAAAATGGGCCAATGATGTCATTAAGATTTCCAGCGGGAAAGAGCTGTCACTGTTATAATAATATATGTTTAAAAAACACTATATGGACCATCTTATATAAATGAGTTTCGCACGTTCCGAAATTTAGCGGAATTCAAAATTGGAAGGGCATCATTAAAAAGGGTGGCAAAAGGAAACTTTCTCTTTAATTTGCTGATGTTGAAATGTGGTGCTTGCACGCGTAAAAAATTACGTTTAGAGTAATTAAGAAGTGGTCTCAATTCTGATGTGTTTCCAATTCCAAGGATATTGTCGCCAAAAAGTCGATGTCACCGGGCCAAATCTTTAATCGATTTTTTACCCAAAATTGCTTTCTAACTATCTATCACTCCCCATGCCCAGCTATTCGATAAATTCAACGCTATGCGTAGAAGCCATTTCGAAAGGATGTGTGGTCGTTGAGTAAAGGGCACCTCTTGTCTTATTGTTGTTTTCTTAATGTCACTTCCTTGTCTCGCCAAAAAATTTGCTAATGCATCCTGCGTATATTTCAATCAATGGAGTTCCAGAATCAAGTATAATAAAAAATTAATCATGTATTTAACAATTTTAGCCTTAGAACGTTTATTTAGGCGAAAAAGTACCGAAACTACTCATTTTTTCATTGCCACTCGAAAAAAATCATAATTGTTGTTTTTTTATTAACTTTGGGAAGTTTTCAAATAGAATGTTCATATTAGAGGCAATGGCCGTTGGCATCAAATACAACATACCTATATGTGCCACCAATTTAAATGTAATTTTTGCAATTTTACGATTTTTTTTAATTTTAGTAGTTTAAGATACATACTTCAAAATGTTTAAATTAAACGGTAAAAATGTTCTTCTTGCCAAAACGATCGAATCTGATGTACATATATAATAAAACTAGAGTGTCACCAAATCAAAAAAGTTACATTGAGTAAAAGATGACTATGATTTGGGGAACTAAAATTAAATTTTTACAATTTTTATTGGCACACTCGAAATTCATTCTAAACTTTTTATATGCGTGAAGAAATTAATATAAATGTGCATAAGGAATACTGTGTAAAAGTCTTCCTCGAGAATATTTAATTACTTTTAAATAATATGACTTTTAAGTTAAGGCGTGCGAGTAAACTTGGTAGCTGACTGTGTATGGTGCTACGAGACGTATACGCTACATACGCAACTGTGGGTATACATATGTACGGTGACCATATTTATGCGCGCCGAATACTGGACTAAAAATAATTTTACTAATTTTTTCTATAAATGCTAACAGATCTACATATGTATTAGCCCTGAAACAGCATGCTTATAGTAACATCACAAATTTGTAGGATATATTTCTGGATATTTTTTATTTATTTTTATTTTTTGAACTCATAACATAAGAAGTTTGAAATTTTAGTGAAAATTTGCAAAATTAATTCTCATAGTTTTTGCACAAGGTCGGAAATTTGGATTTATATGGTTTTTGTTAGGAAAAGCTTTACTTAAAAAAAAAAAAAACTTTAAATAAACAAAGGGAAAATAGCCGAAACTAGCTAAAGTGTATAACCCTAATTCATATTTTGGTCACTGTATGTGTTCCTCTCTCGATTCGAAGCACAGACATTCAGATTAGAAAATAATAACTGTTTATGGAGTAAGTTACGATCATAGTCCACATCATTTAGAACTGGTACATAGGCATGCCCTTTTAATGAGCTCTTAAGGCGTCGAAATACCCAACCCTGAATGCTGGACAAATACAGGACTTAAAAAAAAAATACAGAACATTTGGCGTCCCGTATAAAATAAATTAATTTCCAGGACAATTGGTCAAAAAAGAGGACTGTCCCGTATAATACAGGACGGATGGTCACCGTGGGTATATGAGCACGAGTTGTTATTTTAACCTTTTTAGTTTATCTTTTTTAAGTTTTCATATACATAGAATTTCGCGATGGAATCCTATTATTTACGTAAAACGGAAGATTATCTAAGATAAGTGTGCCACCATTTTCAACCAAAAACACATTTTTGTCGAAAAATGTAACAACTCGTGAAATTTGCTCATATATTAGTGAAATTACCTCGAAGAAAATGCCCGTGTTATACTTAGTGCCGCTAGGCTGGTTTCATCTGGTTGACGGTGTAATAGATTTAGTGTTTTGTATCGTCTAGTACGGCTAAAGTAGAAGTCAAAATCTCTTGTAAAGTCTCTACAGTCATGGAAATATTGTTTTGTCAGAAAAGGTGAGATCGATCCAAATGACCCGTACATTCAAATAAGAATACATCATTGATTGGCATTTGCACCTCCTATTAATACATCCACTGCTTTAACCCCATATTTTTATCTATATCAATATTTTCAAAACCTAATATGACACATTGTGAGATATTTCCTTCTTTCGATTATTTGTTTGCACAAGTTCTCTTTTCACAGCTCAAAGATATTTACTACGATTGCTATGTGTTGACAGTGATTTTCATCATTTTCATGGCCACATGCTTCGAATGTCAGAAATATTGCTGCTTATAGTTTTCTTTTTAACACATCCTACGCTTCCTACGCTTCCCTCTCAGACAATTCGACTTTTTTTCCAAACGAAATAGCACAGAAATAACATTTAATCACTATCAGTCAAGCAAAGTATTTGACAGCAAACAACCTACTTCACGGGGAATGCTAGAAATGGAAGTGGAAACGGATGTGCGCGGAAATTGTTGATGTCAACGTTTTAACGTCATGTCAGCAATTTTTCTTCCTCTCTTTTACCAATGATAACATAATTATATTTGTAAAAAACTTGCTCACAAATGCTATTTGACAAAGCGTTGAATGAATGCTTGCTGGCATACAAAGCCGCTACTTCAATCGAAGTGTGATGAAGTGCGAAATTTGTCGCTTATGCAATATTTACGTGAATTTTGTTATTGTATTCTTCTATAAGAGAAAGTATGCAACTTAGAGCTATGACAACTTGTCTTATGTGGTCTTAAGCTTAATACATACTACATAATATTAGTTAACCGATTCAGATAGATTCGCTAGATACACCCAGAAAAGAGGAAACTAAAAATATTTTTCTCAACATATGACTCGTTTACTATAACCAAACCATGTGTTGAGATAAGTATATTTAGCTGACTTTTTTCTAAGTGTAGGAGACCTAATTGAAACCCTGTGGGCTGCAGAAGACTTTTTGCAAAAAACTTGGATACTGAACTCAAAGCTGATAGAGTGGTTTTACCGTATGATCGTCCATTCGATTGTGTTTTATGCATCCCTAGTATGGTTGCAGAAGACTCTACAAAAAAACAGTAAATTACAAAGTATGGCATATCTTTCACTGGATCGATAAGAACATGCCTAATTGCAGCTCTAGAGTCGCTCCTAAGATGGACTCACCTCCATATTAATCAAGAAATAGCAGCCACAAGGGACCTGCAATTTAGACTATCCAACGACTGCTTCCATAACAAGAAAATTATGCGCCAAATTAAACCTTAAAAATTGTTTGAAGGTTGTATCTCTTCAGATAGCCAAGCAGCCATCCTGGCCCTCTCAAGCAGGACTATGGATATCGAAACTGATTTAAGACTGCTTTAACACGCTTCAAACTCTGAGTGCAGTAACTTTAGCTGGGTGCGAGTTACTGTGGGATCGAAGGCAACGAGATCGCTGCCGAGTTGGCGCGAGAGGGATCCTGAACTATCTTCTAAGGGCCGAAACCTTTCTGTAGTCTAAGTACGAGAACTGTAATTACTGAGTGGGTACACTCTGAACGCCGTAAGTACTGGGAGGCTATGGGGAGCATAGACAGCAAAAGCTCTTTGGCTACCTTTTCAATAGATCGGATGTTGTTGAACTAAAATATTACTCTCCGGGTACCTAACGGACACAACCCACAACCAACTGCTATTTCATAGGCACCGAAGAGGTATTGTAGGAGAGTCAGAATTTCGGCTATATCTTGAACACATTCTTTGCGACTGGCTAGACAAAGATTGATTTATTTCAAATCTCCAATGGTCAAACCCTTAGTAATAAGGAAGGGAAGCCGAGGATGTCTTGGGCATACCAGGTAAGGGACATTCTTAAGAGACGAAAAATACCTTTAAGTCGTGGTATTTCTTGTTTCTTGTTTCTGTTATACATATCTTATTTTATCTTAACTGGGAGCCACAAAACATCTTTTATTGCAGTTTATGTATTAGAGCCATGCAGTGCTTTTATACCCGAGCGCACTTTTGCACAAGGGTATATTAATTTTGTTCACATAACGGTTGTTTGTAACAGCCAAAACGAATCGAGATAGATTTAGGCAAATGTATACATAAATGCTCAGAATGAATAGAGAAATCCATTAAGCCATGTCTGCCTGTCCGTCCGTCTGTCCGTCTGTCCGTCTGTCCGTCTGTCCGTCTGTCCGTCCGTCCGTGTACACGATAACTCGAGCAAAAATTGAGATATCTCAACGAAATTTGGTATGTAGGTTTCCATTAATCCAAGGTAGGTTGGTATTGAAAATGTGCGAAATCGGACTGTAACCACGCCCACTTCCCATATAACGGTAATTTCCAGAAATACGAAAACTGCGATATTTTAGTAACTACTGAAGATAATTCACTCAAAATTGATATTTACAATAATTTTTAGACGAAAAATAAGAATATTATAAATTTTTGGAAAATGGGCGTAGCCACGCCCACTTATGGTTACATGTGTATATCTTGGTAACCGCTGCACCAATTTCTTCCAAACTTGGCACAGTTGTTGGCCTTGATACAGCATACTAAACGGCCGAAAATTTTAAAAATCGGACAATAACCACGCCCACATCCCATATAACGGTAATTTAGAAAAATACGAAATCCTCGATAAATCAGTAAATATTAAAGCTAATTTATTCAAAATTGATGGTTGCAACAATTTTTTACCAAGAAATACGATTATGATAAAATTTTGGAAACTGGGCGTGGCACCGCCCACTTAAGATCACATATATGTATCTCGGTAACCGTTCCACCAATTTGTACTAAACTCGGTATGGTTATTGTGCTTGCCACATAAAAGCAAAACGTTGAAAATTATTGAAATCGGACTAAAATAACGGCCGCTT
>NW_016170252.1:11161-16090 GCF_001687245.7 Rhagoletis zephyria
TATGGTTATTGTGCTTGCCACATAAAAGCAAAACGTTGAAAATTATTCAAATCGGACTAAAATTACGGCCGCTTTTCATATAACGGTTATTTTCAGAACTGCTTGAAACTTCAAAATTTCGAAATTTAAGGACGCTAATTTACTCAAAATTGATACACCCCGGCTTACCATCTAGCGGNGTGGCACCGCCCACTTAAGATCACATATATGTATCTCGGTAACCGTTCCACCAATTTGTACTAAACTCGGTATGGTTATTGTGCTTGCCACATAAAAGCAAAACGTTGAAAATTATTCAAATCGGACTAAAATTACGGCCGCTTTTCATATAACGGTTATTTTCAGAACTGCTTGAAACTTCAAAATTTCGAAATTTAAGGACGCTAATTTACTCAAAATTGATACACCCCGGCTTACCGTCTAGCGATAGATTTCGGAAAGGTGAAGAAACATATATTTAATACTTACGCCGGGTATTTAATGTTCGGCTCCGCCCGAACTTAGACTTTCTTACTTGTTTTTTTTTGTTTTTATTTTATATGTATTCTATTCAACTATTTAGAATTCCAGCATTTCACTGCACTTCACATTGACAGCATTCTAACGGTTTTGTTCGCTGCTCAACTTTAACATTTGCATTTTCCTTTGGTTGTTGCCAAGCGCTTTCTGCTTCCTATTTCCTTTTAGCGCTCATTTTATTGGTTGTCAGCGAGCGTTTTGGCTTATTTCATAGAAAATGTCTTTGTACGTCGGGAATAAAACGTTTCATGAGTTCTTTCTGAGAATTTGATACTTGCGTATGCCAAAACAATATTCTTAGGAGCGTAGATACAATTCTTGCACAATCGCCATAGTAGTTGTGTGCGCTGGCATACTAAGTGTGTGAGACGAAAGGTGAATATGTATACACAATAATATATTTGATATTCATACTTACTTACTTTTTTGAGATGCGCTTAATAGCATAAATTTTAACTCGAAATTATTTTTGAATAAGAAAATTTCATCAATCATAAGGAAATATGCATTAAGAGAATATTCTTCGCAGCCGCCATGCCTCAAGCTGCAAGTCGCATCAATTTTCAATACATTTAAGTTCTACCATACAACCATATCTACTTATACATAAATGCCGAAGCGTAAACGTAGATAATCGTTCATTTCAGGTTATCAATCTTCAATCAGCAAAGAGAAACCAATATCAGCTAAACATTTACATAATTCGATTCGCCAACGCAAAATATATTAGGCATAAGCGCCACCTACATACATACATACATATATGTATATGCATCACTTTGTTAAAGCACCTATTAATAATATAGTTAAACGTGCCAACGTATGTGCATATGTATGTAAATTGGATGTTTTCTAGCCAATATATATGTACATAAATTAGTCGACTAATGGGCATTTAACCACTGCCGCCAAAGCGCGACCATCACCGCAACGGAAATACTAATACCATATTCACAAATACATATATATTTCGTTCACATACGTAAGTATATTCATAACCACAAGAATTTGGCAAATTTTGCGTAAATACTTTGGTAGACTCTATTTCACTTGAACAGGTACATTGACTATGCAACGCAGACCGATGGAACAAAGTGCTCCGGCTTGCTCCATATTCACTCTATAATAACTGAACTTGCCTATTCATGGTTTCTATAGTTCATAACTACAACTTTACTAAATTGACTAAAGGGAGGCGCGCTGCACTTACTAAACCTAGTCAAGTGACGGAAAAATCCCCTTTGAACCTCTTCTATAGATCCTTTTCATTTCCATTCAAAAAAAATTTGATTTGAAATGAGTATAAAACTCAGCTCTTTGATAGCAAAAACTGAACCCTACTGTAACTAATCAATAGAGGGGTTTGTGTGGATGTATGACAATGCATATAAGTAAGCACATACTATTTATACATTAAATCCTAAATACGAGCAATAAATACGCGTACATACTATGTGTTTACATAATACAATTTTAGATTTAGGCGATTGCGCAAATTTAACGATAAATGAAAAGGCCAATCATGAATAATGATCAATGCTATAAATTATAGCATAAATGCAAATATTTTGAATGCGTTACTCATTGTGAATTCATCTCGGAATATTTTTTATTTACCTTGGTGAGGTTAGGGTAGGTTACTTATATTTACTAGTATCGCCCAGTTGTCGAAAATCGACATCTTTTTTTCATAAGCTTTTAATGTTGCTTATCGGCAATATTGACTCATTTATGCGGATGATGATTTGGAAGTCCACCAGCGTACGAAAAGATATTGATCTCCAGCCCATTTACCTCACTAATGTTGTTAGGTGGAGCGACATGAGCAAATCTCACAAGTTACTACATTTTTCGACAAAAACGTGTTTTTGCCATGAAAAAAGCTTCTCATGAAAAAAGCTTCTCATAAAAATACAATCGCCGTTCGGAGTCGGCGTAAAACTGTAGGTCCCTCCGCTTTGTGTGACAACATCAAGGCGCACAGCACAAATCGGAGGAGAAGCTCGGCCAAACACTAACATATGTGTAAGCGCCAATCTATTATTATTATTATTATTTGAAAACTTTGCAAAGTTATTACAAAAACCAACTACGATTTTTTCGAGTGACAATGGAAAAATTCGTAATTTCAGTACTTTTTCGGTTAAATAAACATTTTAAGGCTAAATCTGTTCAAATACTTGAATTTTTTTATTGTGAACTTATTTCTGGAACTCCATTGATTTAAATAAATGCAAGAAGGTTGCTTTAGCGTTTTTAGAGTTTTAGAGTTTTAGAGTGAAACTAAAAAAACAACTCGCGAGATTTGCTCATATGTATGTATGTATGTTTATGTTCATGGTTTCCTTAGCAGCGAGAAAGAGTTTTTGAATCATTTCTTTTGTTGGACGATGCTACTCAGTATGAACAAATTCGTGTAAAATAAATGTCATGAATACATACATAAAAATGAAAATTACTTGCTTTTCATGGGTCTGGCAGTGAATTTTTATACCCACAGACATACTGACATTAGTTTCATATATGCGACCATTTTTTTTTTGGGTTGCGCGCGTTCGCAAAGTTGCATTAACAATGTGCAAAAATTGTGACACACTGACACTCAAAAGATTGAAGTGCTTTCCTATGCGAAGACACACACAGGTTTTATGCGCTTATGTACATACATTCACATATGCATACATAATATATGCACATATATAACATTACATACATAGTATGTATGGATGTACAAAAGTATATAAAATACGTTCAATGTAGCAACTGCCAGTCGAATGCTGAGTTTGATGTATTCTTTACAATCCTGCCAGCTCAAAACGCTGCACAGTTGTGGTAGGGCGCATCTGCATTTACGAGTGCGTTTACACACATGAATACATACTACATACTTTTGCGTATCTATTTATAAAACAGAAATGTACATACATACATACATGAATTTATTTACACAACTATACCACAATTGCAATATGTGAGAGCATACAAAAACTGAAGCGGAAGTTCATGAGCAGAACATGGTCAGAAAAAATGTTGAAAAGAATATGTATAGTAAAAAATTCATTTTTCTTTTATAAAACTCTTCTGTTGGCTGAGGCACTGCAGATGCGATTGAATAGCATGATTTTCTGAGAGTAATATGTATGTATGTGGGGAAGAAATACATTTGTGTATGGGTTTGGATTTTCTGCTAAATTGAAATTCAATAAAGTATGTTGTATGTGTACTTTTGCTCGCATGAACATGCATTTTTAGCTTATGAAAATTAAAATTGCTTCAAATAGTTGAAATAACTTCAAATAACTGCAATTTTAAATATTATTTTTCTCTACGATACTCTGAGAGTTGGAGCTTTATCTTACTTGCTCTTTCTAAGAACATCATGTTTTCACTTTTTTTACTGTTTTTGGCATACAAGTCGTATGAGCAACCTTTTTTCGAAGAATTGCGAGTGAGTGTGAGTTATTTCACCTCACGCTGATTTTATTGCTTTCATTTTAACAGTTGTTATTTATAACAAAATATTAATACATGAAATCTCACCGCGTCTAGTTTCGATAAAACTAATCTATGAATTTCGGAATTATGTTCATATCTATTCGCATTCTGTAATGCAATACAATTAGAAAAGGATTTATTTTATGGCGTTTTCTTTTCTATAAAAAAATAATAAAATGTTCATTGCCCGCTTCTTAGTCTTTGTGAGAAGGTAACATTTTTCCGTAGTAAAAAAGGTCACTACCTATATGTTTTAAGTAAATTAGTAATTTTGTTTGGAGGTTTTTCCGTAGTAAAAAAGGTCTACCTATATGTTTTAAGTAAATTAGTAATTTTGTTTGGAGGTTCACGCTTGTGTTCTTTATATATAAAACTAGCTGACCTGGCGAACTTCGTCCCGCCCAAAACTCGTTTTTTATTGAAACATTTGGTCCAAAGTTTTCACCACAATTTACGTTCAAGTTTGGTTTTGTGGTCGTCTGATAGCATATTCTCTATTGCCTTCTTAAATAACCTAACGAAGTCGTTATGTCCGTGAAGAAATACCATAAATGTCTTACAATTGAATTTGTAGGCACTCATCAATAATTGTCTTTATTCTGTTTAGTCATAGTAAATCAAGGACCGCAATGGTTATGTTAGTAGATTTAACGGTAGTAAATTGACTACTTTAATGCTTGGTATCTCCGAATGACGTCACTTGACAATTTTAGCAATAACTCGACTCCAGCGCAACCTTGCGAATCTTTTTTGTAATACTATTGACACTATTCTTACCACTATATATCTCTATTATGAGGCAAATCTGATCGTAAATACAATTTTTAGTACGAACTCGACTCCAGCGCCACCTGGTGTTTTATGTGGTCAACCTAGTTTAGGAGGAGATCACTCACAAACACACGTACCGAAGAA
>NW_016170253.1:0-2294 GCF_001687245.7 Rhagoletis zephyria
CAAAAAGATCCAGACGCGGGATCGTTGCTCCTTTAAGGGGCGCCACCTTAGTACGAGCCGTAAGCAGGGATACAGCTGAATGACCTTCCGCATCTGTGGCTCTAATGTATATTACAGCTGCATACGCGAGCGTACTGGCATCGCAAAATCCTAGCAGGGTAGTAGCTCTTCCTTCAGCCATACCTAACCATCGCGGAATCCGGATTTTGTTTATTACGTCGAGTTCGCTGTAAAAGGCTACCCAGGTGGTTTGAAGTTCATCTGGAAGTGGTTCGTCGCACGACAAGCCAGCAGCCCACAACCTTTGTATGAATATTTTTCCAGTAATAACAACTGGTGCCAGTATGCCGGTAGGGTCGAATAGTTTTGCGACGGCACTTAGTACCCGTCGCTTCGTTAGAAAGCCTAAGCTCTCTTTCAGATCTACCTTGAAAAATAGCTCATCTGCTGCTGCATCCCATCGAAGCCCAAGTACAGTTGCTGTTGGTGATTCGATGGTCATCCCTACGTTAGGAGAACGGTTGCCAATCAAGCGTGCTAATACTTCACCACTACTGGAGTTCCATTTACGTAAATGGAAGTGGCCTTCAGACAATATGGAAGTCACGTTGACTGCAAGTTCAGTTGCATTTTCTTCTGTGTCACAGCTGGTAAGAAAATCGTCGACATAAAAAGACGACAAGATCGCATCGCGTGCCGCTATCGATTGTTGACTATCAGCGACCACCTTGTAGTTGTCGCATGCGCATTGGTTGCGCGCGCGGACCGTGTTGTAGGGACTGCTAGCCATTTATTTATTTTTTTTTTCGCGGGAAGGGGGTCGAAAATGCATCATCAAAGCTGTCGTCACAACAATGGTATGTCCGGAGACTAAAACACTCCCCCCGAATTGGAACCGTCGCCCACCCTGGGACCACTAATCGCATTGCTTCAGGGTGGCGTTCCATATTTCTCATTAACTAAAGTTCCCTCGGTGCACCTGCGTCCAGGTCCCGCTTCTTGACTCTAAGTAAGTATTCTGCATATTTAGCAATGTTCTTCCAGTTAGT
Organism: Rhagoletis zephyria; assembly: GCF_001687245.7. NCBI lineage: Eukaryota > Metazoa > Arthropoda > Insecta > Diptera > Tephritidae > Rhagoletis > Rhagoletis zephyria. The sequence goes on from NW_016170253.1 coordinate 1,050, forward strand.
TTCGCTATGTAGCATGGCTTGGATGATGTTATCTGGATTAATTGGTCCTACAAGGTCTTGCAGATTATTGCGCTCGGTTTCCCATCTTTTGCATCTGAAAAAAGTGTGCTCGGCATCGTCTTCTTCTGCTCGCTGTATATGCATGACGGCTCTTCGGCTTTTCCCATTCTATACAGGTATTTGCGAGAGTAACCGTGTTCAGACAGCATTTGTGTGACGTAATAGTTTATTTCGCCATGTTCTCTTTGGGTCCACAGTTTTAGGTCTTTTATTAGCCTAGCCGTCCATCTGCCGCGGCTTTTGTTTTGAAACCTATCTTGCCATAGTCTTAGTGTCTCGTCTCTTACTCTTTCCCTTTAGTTGGCACTTGGATTCGTTTGCGCCTTAAACTCCCACATTTTCTTGCGTTCGGCTGCTAGCAGGTCAGGTTCCGCTTATAACTAGTATTGCCTCGCCGGACACTGTACGGTGCGCGGAGGCTACTCTTAAAGCTGCTGTGCGATGAGCTCTAGAAAGTGTCTTGCAACGGTTTTTTTTCTGTAGGGTGTCAGCCCAGATCTCCGCTCCGTATAGCAAAATATTCAAGGTTGTGGACATTTGAAGTTTTCTTTTACTTTGGGTCGGTCCACCAATATTGGCCATTAATCTGCTTAGGTAAGCCGTTACCTTTGCTGCTTTTGCGGCTGCATGCTGCATTTGTGCCCAATACGTTAGCCTGGGGTCTAGCCTTACGCCTAAGTACTTTATTACTCTTTGCGTCTTTAATGTAATGCCGGTCAGTTTCATGCTCACTTCTAAGGGAATACGCTTCTTGGTTAGGAGTATTACCTCGGTTTTCTCTGCTGCAAGTTTAAGACCGTGTGAGTCGAGCCATGCCTGTGTTCTTATCATAGTCTGGTTTAATTTGCGACGGGCGGTTTCGGTGTCTCTTGCGGTGATCACTGCGGCAATGTCATCAGCGTAGCCTACTAAATATGTGTCATCTGGCATCTCGAGGTTTAATATTCCGTCGTAGCTGACGTTCCATAGGTCTGGCCCAAGAATGGAGCCTTGTGCTGCGCCCGACGTGATCGTCATTTGCCGGGGTCCATCGGTGGTATGGTACAGTAACTCCCGGCCTTCTAGGTAGCTTCTGACCATGAGTCTAAGGTACGTGGGTATGTTGTAGACTTCTTCTAGTGCGTGTATCATATTTTCCCATTTTGCGGTGTTGAAGGCGTTGCGAACGTCTAAGGTTGCAAGCAG
>NW_016170253.1:7449-16089 GCF_001687245.7 Rhagoletis zephyria
CTCGATTCGTTTTGCCTGTTACAAACAACCGTTATGTGAACAAAGTTATAATACCTTTGTGCACAAGTGCGCTCGGGTATAAAAACAGTCAGCACATTAGCGCCTTGGAACTCACGTCACTGTTGACAATTATAATTTCGGGAAAGTGGAGAATTTCGTTTACTAGGGAACCAGCATTATCACCGATAAAAACATCACCATGGAAAACCCACGCGGAATCACTCTTGCCAACAAGTGCTACTTAGACAATGACAACATTCGATGAGGCGGCTCTTGGATTATTCGAGAGAACGATCTTACGGAGGATTTACAGGCGCCGGCGTGGGTAATGCTCCAGATCGAACTTTGGAAAAGTATGGTTTAGATTTAGTTGCGGATTGCTTCTCAGATGTTACGTGTTCCTGTGTCGGCAAACCAGATATCCTTGATGTCTATGCAGAGAATGGAAAACCATGAAATATTGTGTCCCCACAAGTACTTATTACATAACCAGACAGATATGAAACGTATGCTTTCTTTCGTTAATAATTTATCATCCATGAAACAGGAATATGCCACAGCAAAGCGTGGCAGGGTACAGCTAGTATATATATAAAAATATTGTGTTCGTATGTCACGGTCGTCAAAACACGAGAACGGCTGAACCGATTTGAATAAAATTTTTTTTTTATTGTTCGGTATAATACCAGAACCAATGATATCGAAAAAAAAATTGGAGGGTTGCCATCTATTTACAATTATATTGATTAAATAAATACATTATTACAATATGGGTATCAAATTAAAGAGGTTTAAGAAAGATAACTACTGGAGAAGTTTTTGACTAATGTTGCCGCCTATTTGAAACTTTTAACTCACTTAAAAGTTTTAAGAAGGTTTACAGCCGAAAATATGTTTGAGGAGGGTTGCCACCTGTTTGAAAACTTAACTAAATCACATTGATAAAATAAATGAAATATTACAATATGGGTTTCATATTAAAGACGTTTAAGAAAGATAATTGTCGGAAATATTTTTGAAGAAATTAGCCGCCTGATTGTGTTGCTTATTGGCCGTCTATTTAAAAATTTTACCTCAGTCAAATCGATAAAACAAATGAAATATTGCCCTGTGGGTGTGCAACTAAAAAGTTTTAAGAAGGCTTACAGCCGAAAATATGTTTAAGGAGGGTTGCCACCTGTTTGAAAATTTAACTCAATTTAATTGATATAGGTATCTAATTAAACAGGTTTAAGAAAAAAGATATTTGGAAATACTTTTGAGGAGGGTTGCCACCTATTTGAAAATTTTAACTCAGTTAAATTGATTAAACAAATGAAATATTGCAATGTGGGTATCAAACTAAAGAGTTTTTAAAAAACCTATAGTCGAAAATATGTTTGAGGAGGGTTCCCACCTGTTTGAAAATTTAACTCAATTAAATTGGTAAAATAAATTAAATGTTACAATATCGGTACCAATCTAAAGGCATTTGAGAAATCTTGATTAAGAAGTATTTTAAATAGGATTATGCCCTAAATGTAAAGACTGCAAATATTGGAGCTAAGTACAATATTACATAATTGGTTCTAAACAGAAAGTGTTAGGGAAAGCTTTACTAGAGTTTTTTTTTTATTTTCACTTATCCAAAAGCGGAACAGTTTAAATAAGGAAAGAATTAACAAAATCTTATCAAACGAAGTGATTATATTATCGACGAAGAGTTGGTATACAAATTTCGCAATGCAAAAAAATACTAAAATCTACTGATACAAATGAAAAAATAATAAAAACCATACCTAACGGAAACATAAAAATATCCCATGAAAGCTGTTTAAAAAATCCTTAATGAAAACTTTAGATTGTTGTGACCATTCCCAGCATTATAAAATAGTTAATTTTTAATCATAAACAATTTCACTTGGGTTCGCCATAGCATACTACGTACTATATTGCGAGTAAAGAGAATTTGACTGCTTTAGCGTTGAGTTTTTCCGACTTTCAAATATCTAAGAATCTACCTTATACATCTACTTAACAACATCCACATTCTCCAGAAATTTTTTTGCTAAATTAGATGAGCTGCTTCGGGTTTTTAGCAAAATATTTCCAATAATCAGCGAGAGCAATTTGAATAACGTTGGAAATATATTATGAAGATTTTTATTACTATTATTATTCTGATCTCCTATTATATGCCCATTCAAATATTCACAAATTAAAGCGTGAGGAGAAGGGCATTTACGATCGCATATTGCAAATGTTAAGATAATAAGAGCTGCAGAACAGAACCACTCACGAACAATTTTTTAAAAGGGCGTGTAATTTCTGGCATATGCCAATGACATCGACATCATTGGTAACAAAAACCTCGGAAAGTAGAGTTTCGTTTGCTTGGGACCCAGCATTAACACTGATAATAATGTCAGCATTGAAATCCAACGCAAAATCCCTCTTGCCAACAAGTGCTACTTTGGACTGAGTAGGCAATTCAGGAGTAAAGTCCTATCTAGACGTACGAAAACCACGCTCTATAAGTCACTCATCATGCCCGTTCTGGTATATGGCGCAGAAGCATGGACAATGACAACATTCTATAAGGCGGCTCTTGGAGTATTCGAGAGAAATATATTACGGAAGATTTACAGGCCTCTACGCATTGGCGACGGGAAATACCGCAGACGGTGTAACGATGAGTTATATGAGCTTTACACCGAAATGGATATAGAGAAGGACCTGACCTCACGTGGCATTTCCTATTGGCGTCAGTTGGCACAGAGCGAAATTACAGATGTTCTTTATCGAGCTCGGCTAAAATGGCTTAGGCGGTTACAGCGCAAAATAAGGAGAATATTCAAATGATAAACGGCGGAGTTGGGAGATCTTCTTGTTGAATGCGACAGGAGGAATTAGGAAAACATTCCTTATCAGATTAATTCTGGCAACGACTCGTTCAAAAAGTTACTAAGACTTTGTAGCATAAATGCAGAATAGCTCCGATTCTCAAATTAAAAAAAAAACCATATGGGGATCTATAGAGAAACAACAATTACAAAAGTTGTCAAGGGTCAAAGTTCAAATTAAACAATTTTTCAATCAAAATTTCTTAAAAACGAATGCATGGATTTCAAAAGTTTTGGTATAATTTGGTAGAAAATTTAATTCCATTTAATTTGATGAACATGGATATATATAAAAATTAAATGTCTTTCGTATGACGGCGATGCCTGACCAAACGGCTGAACCGTTTTCTATTCTATAAAAAGTAAATTTTTTGACCTTCTGTGTGAAAAGTTTTTCGATTTAAAAAAATTTGAAATCTTTTGTTGTTGTTGCCGAAAAATGAAGAATGCTGAGACGTGACGATTGTGTCAGCACTTAGAAAAGAAATGTTCTGACCAAAAATGCACTCGCTAGGTAGCGCTAGCGTCAGAATATTCCTAAAAATTTCATTTTCTTGCCGATCTGGCTAATATCTAGAATTCAATTTCGCCAATTGAACAGAAATATTTGGACTTAAAACTTACGCGATAGGTTTTCCCTGTGGCCGAGATATCCCCAATAATTATTTTACGCTAAGAGAAGGAGAGATATCTACTAACTATATATTTGTGGAAGTATGTACACTTGTGATCAGCTAATTAAGCCAGCAACATTTTGATACATTTTGGCTATTTTGCTTTCGTTTATTTAATATTTATTATTTTTCCATAAAAGTCTAGCGCATTATATAACAAACAACATAAAAAAACCAGATTTCAAACTTTGTGCAAAAATTATGCAGTATGTTAATAACCCATTAAATTCTAGGGTAATAATGTGCAAGTCTTAAGTTGCTAAAAAGTCGCGTTGATTTTTAATAATTTTTTTTCTGACTGCATTACAAATTTTTTTCAATGCAAAATAGATTCGAAAGTTTTTTTTTCTAAAAAATCTGAATAAAAAGTTGAAAATCTAGCTGAAACTTTGCAGATTTATTATTTATTATGAAATTTTTGCACAAAGTTTGAAATCTGGATTTATCTGGTGTTTGTTATATAATGAGCTAGACTTTTATGGAAAAATAATAAACTTTAAATAAACNTAAAAAATCTGAATAAAAAGTTGAAAATCTAGCTGAAACTTTGCAGATTTATTATTTATTATGAAATTTTTGCACAAAGTTTGAAATCTGGATTTATCTGGTGTTTGTTATATAATGAGCTAGACTTTTATGGAAAAATAATAAACTTTAAATAAACAAAATAACAAGTAATTTTTAGCAAAAAAAAAACCGACTTCAACTCCCATATAAAAAAAATATATATATATATATATCTCATGATCCACTGATCGCATCTCAACCAGATTAGTATGGGACCACCTCTGAGACACTACCTTTCCGATGCAAAAAGAGTTATCGAGTTGACGTGGTCCAAAGTTATGCGGTAACATACATGAAAAAAAAAATAAAAAATATATTCCGACGAACTGATAACCTCCTCCTTTTTTGGAAGTCGGTTAAAAATAGCCAAAATTTATCAAAATGTTGCTGGCTTAATAAGCTGATCACAAGTGTATGTATGTGCCCGGTTGCAGCCTAAACGGACGGACGGAATCGAACGAAATTTTGAGTATTGCCATGACAACTGGGCCTTTGAGAAAAAAATTGGGATTTGACAAGGGGGCGTGGCACCTCACATATGCGTGAAATTTCTTATCAGCTGTAACTTCGGAACCATAAGCCACACGAGACTGAAATTTGGTATGCAAGTATGGTATGGTAGGCGCTTATAAAATTATATATATAAATGGGTTTGCAAAAGGGGCGTGTCACTTCCCATAAGCGTGCAATTTTTAACCAGCCATAAATTGGTATGCAGATATATTTATATATGGGAGGTGTTTATAATAATGTATATATAAATGTGTTTGTAAAAGGGGTATATATATGTATTCAGCTATTAGACCACTCGGATATTTAAAACTGTGTTTTTATTGAAACCTTACAGTGTTTAGACCATTTCGAAATGGAAAGATTAAATCATTATATTGATCCCGCGATACTGCTAAACGAAACATGTGCATGTATAATGAATAAAACTACTTCTTAAATAAGCATTATACCGGAAAAGTGCAGCTATACTAAAACAGCTAAGCAACTAAGAAGGTAAACGGAATGCATCATAGTAGACTAATTTTAATTTAAAAATTCTATCGTTACCTTAATGCACCTTATAATAATAATGGAACAAGATTTTTAGTACAGAAAGTAATGATCAATATATATTAGTGGAAGTACGATAAAGCTAAAAGTATGGCTCATAAGGGATTTAAAAAATTTATTCTGGAGGACTTATTTCACATATAGATGTATAGCGTAGAGTATGCGTTAGACTCTAACGTATATATATTTATAGGTATAGCGAAGCGTATGCGAAATGTTACACGGCCCCTATGTATCGGAGATAACATTTCTGGATTTGACGAAGTTATATCCTTCAAATCGGTCTATGTTTCTTTGAAAAGGGATTTAAAAAATTTATTCTGGAGGACTTATTTCACATATAGATGTATAGCGTAGAGTATGCGTTAGACTCTAACGTATATATATTTATAGGTATAGCGAAGCGTATGCGAAATGTTACACAGCCCCTATTTATCGGAGATAACATTTCTGGATTTGACGAAGTTATATCCTCCAAATCGGTCTATGTTTCATTGAAAAGTTATTTAAAAAATTTATTCTGGCGGACTTATATACATATATATATATATAGGTATAGCGTAGCGTGTGCGAAATGTTCCACGGCCCCTATTTATCGGGGATAACATTTCTGGATATGACGAAGTTATCCTTCAAATCGGTCTATGTTTTATTGAAAAGTGATTTAAACAATTTATTCTGGCGGACTTATATACATATATATATATATATAGGTATAGCGTAGCGTGTGCGAAATGTTCCACGGCCCCTATTTATCGGGGATAACATTTCTGGATATGACGAAGTTATCCTTCAAATCGGTCTATGTTTTATTGAAAAGTGATTTAAACAATTTATTCTGGCGGACTTATGTACATAAGTATGATGTATAGGTAGAGTATGCGTTAGACTCTAACGTATATATATTTATAGGTACAGCGAAGCGTATGCGAAATGTTACACAGCCCCAATTTATCGGAGATAACATTTCTGGATTTGACGAAGTTACATCCTTCAAATCGGTCTATGTTTTATTGAAAAGTGATTTAAACAATTTATTCTGGCGGACTTATGTACATAAGTATGATGTATAGGTAGAGTATGCGTTAGACTCTAACGTATATATATTTATAGGTACAGCGAAGCGTATGCGAAATGTTACACAGCCCCAATTTATCGGAGATAACATTTCTGGATTTGACGAAGTTACATCCTTCAAATCGGTCTATGTTTTATTGAAAAGGGATTTAAAAAATTTATTCTGGGGGACTTATATACATACAGATGTATAGGGTAGAGTATGCGTTAGACTCTAAAGTATATATATTTATAGGTATAGCGAAGTGTATAGCGAAATGTTACACGGCCCCTATGTATCGGAGATAACATTTCTGGATTTCACGAAGTTATATCCTTCAAATTGGTCTATGTTTTATTGAAAAGTGATTTAAACAATTTATTCTGGCGGACTTATATACATATAGATGTATATGTAGAGTATGCGTTAGACTCTAACGTATATATATTTATAGGTATAGCGAAGCGTATGCAAAATCTTACGCGGCCCCTGTTTATCGGAGATAACATTTCTGGATTTGACGAAGTTATATCCTTCAAATCGCTCTATGCTTCATTGAAAAGGGACTAAAAAAATTTATTCTGGCAGACTTATATACATATAGATGTATAGCGGAGAGTATGCGTTACACTCTAACGTATATATATTTGTAGGCATAGCGAAGCGTAAGCAAAATCTTACGCGGCCCCTGTTTATCGGAGATAACATTTCTGAATTTGGCGAAGTTATCCTTCAAATCGGTCTATGTTTTATTGAAAAGTGATTTAAAAAATTTATTCTTACGGACTTATATACATATATATTTATACGTATAGCATAGCGTATGCGAAATTTTCCACGGCCCCTATTTATCGGAGATAACATTTCTGAATTTGGCGAAGTTATCCTTCAAATCGGTCTATGTTTTATTGAAAAGTGATTTAAAAAATTTATTCTTACGGACTTATATACATATATATTTATACGTATAGCATAGCGTATGCGAAATTTTCCACGGCCCCTATTTATCGGAGAAAACGTTTCTTGATTTGACGAAGTTATATCCTACAAATCGGTCTCTGTTTTATTGAAAAGTGATTTAAACAATTTATTCTGGCGGACTTATATACATATAGATGTATAGGTAGAGTATGCGTTAGACTCTAACGTATATATATTTATAGGTATAGCGTAGCGTATGCGAAATGTTGCACGGCCCCTATTTATCGGAGATAACATTTCTGGATTTGACGAAGTTATTCTTGAAATCGGCCTATGTTTCATTGAAAAGGGATTTAAAAAATTTATTCTGGCGGACTTATATACATATATATTTATAGGTATAGCATAGCGTATGCGAAATTTTCCACGGTCCCTATTTAGCGGAGAAAACATTTCTTGATTTGACGAAGTAATATTCTTCAAATCGGTCTGTGTTTTATTGAAAAGTGATTGAATCAATTTACTCTGGCGGACTTATATACATATAGATGTATAGGTAGAGTATGCGTTAGACTCTAACGTATATATATTTACAGGTATAGCGTAGCGTATGCGAAATGTTGCACGGCCCCTATTTATCGCAGATAACATTTCTGGATTTGACGAAGTTATCCTTGAAATCGGTCTATGTTTCATTGAAAAGGGATTTAAAAAATTTATTCTGGCGGACTTATATACATATAGATGTATAGGTAGAGTATGCGTTAGACTCTAACGTATATATATTTACAGGTATAGCGTAGCGTATGCGAAATGTTACACGGCCCCTATTTATCGGAGATAACATTTCTGGATTTGACCAATAACGTCNAAAATTGGTGAAATTTCGGCTGAAATTACCAACTTAAAATCAGCAATGAAAGCCGTTGACGATAGAGTGAGTGCGCTAGAGTCATTGCGCTACGAAAGTAATGACCAAAACAAAGAAGTCATCACTTTATGTCAACAAGTTGATGAGCTTGAGAATGCGTTGGTAGCGACAGATGTCATTATTTATGGTGTTCCGCTTATAGCTGAAGAGAATTTAACTTCGCTGTTCTCTAAACTTTGCACATCGATTAACCTGACCCCGCTGCCCGCCCGTTCAACTTTTCGTTTGCGCAAAAACAACAGCAACAAGAAGCCTTCTCCTATTATAGTCAAGCTAAATTCATCATATGATCGTTCACTCTTATTTAAGGCTATTGCCGGCTTTTTTAAGGCAAATAGAACGTCGCTAACACTTCGCGATATAGGGCTCAATGGTGATGAGAAGATCTATGTGCATGAATGCCTTACGAATAAGAATCGTGAACTTATTCAATTTGCAACACGGCTGAAGAGACAAAAATTATTCTGTATTTATACCTCTTCTTACCTTAACCTTAGGTTTCCCTTTTCGATCTCCATTCCCATTGTAACTGACCGTTTGCAAGCA
>NW_016170254.1:0-16084 GCF_001687245.7 Rhagoletis zephyria
GTTGATGTCCAGCTGTGCGTATGGAATTTATGTACACCGGTCGATGCTGGGTTTTTCTGTTTTTTCTGTTGCGCCTTCTGTTGATGAATCATTTGACTGTCACAATTTTCTCCACATTAAGCCCGTTTCAAGCGCTGTTAAGAGAGATTTCATGCAAACTGACAGCTGGTTTTGAATTTCAAAGAGTTTAATATAATATGAATACGCACGCATTTCATAAATATTTATTCGTCATACATTCGAGATTAGCAGGTAAACAATTTAAATCGTTTGTAAAATAATCCCCGATATATTTAAGTAGTAGTTAACATTAAATATTTTTTATGATTTTTTTTTCCTGCTTAGTGAAAAGATAGATAGCGAACAGTTGAAGTGTATTTACAAACTCTCTCTCTAAACTAAGGAGCTGCTTTCATTCTAAGCTATTCTGAAAATTTTAGTTTATATACACAGATACTCTTAAGGTAGATTACTATTATTTCTAACAATTCACGCTGTCCTTGGTTCTTGAAAATCAGCTTAGACCAGTGGACTCTGAGCTGGTATTCGCGTCTTCTTCAATGATAGCGGTTGTGACTAACTATTTTTTTTTAAAGACGTCAGTGAAATTGCATCCAGATTCCATTTCCAAGTTAACTACGAGTGCTCGTTGGCTACGCTGTAAAACAAATTTGAGAGAGAAAAAAAATATTAAAAACAAGTAAAGTTAAGTCAAAGTCTACATGACAACATAACAGTGCAAAAATTTAGCCTTAAAAAGATGAAGTAAGTATAGCACTAAAAGTGCATTAAAAACACATTAAGAACATGCAGAAAACAACGACAACAACAATAAGACGAAGACGAAGCCAAAAGCACTATATAGTTTTGTAGCGCCAACACCCAATAACAAAAATTTTAAACAACAACCAAACATGGCTACTTTCAGCAGTCACTCTATAACTTTGATGTACATACATACATATGTACATATTTATGTAAGCGGCAACAAAGTTAGTTACAACAGCAAGGATAGCAAGTAAAGCGGAAATTTTGGCGAAACTTTTGTTAGTGCGGGCAAATTGTGGCGAACCATACGTGCTTGCCATAATTTTTTATACATACTTACTTGTGACACATTACTACTTACATACATATTATAGCAGCTACTTTGGAGATCACCACATCTCCTCCTCAGACTTCTTTACTCGCGGTCACTTTGATATAAACCAGAGACTTCGGATTACAAAGTCAGTGGTCTACCCACTGAGCTAAGTTCGCCACGTAAACTGTTGTTGCTTTTTCCACGTTTTTCGTATATCAATCCAACTACAATAAAGGGCAACTATACCGTCCTATTTTCGAGGTATAGAGCGATAGGTGTTTAGCTCCAACTACATTTTGAGAAAACCAAGGTATGAAAATGAAAAACAAAATATGAAAGCAGAGTTTTTAAAATCGCTGGGGTTTAAATAACCCCATATCGTAGGTTAAGTGGGAAAAATTTGATTTACAGCGCAGCGAATTGCATCTTAAGAAAAATATTTCATAAGCTATTTGAGAAGTGCATACAAGTATTGAATAGGAACAATTTGTTGTAATATCTAAGCTGCGTGCTGATGGCTCCATAGTCTACTATTAAAGAGAGCGTGTTGAAATTTTTTGATATCTAGATTGCAGACTGCAAGAAAAATACATTTTGTTATTCCAATTTTTGTAAAGCCTTTCTTATATAGCTTTTCGACCATAGAAACACACATTTTGTAAAGCATTGGGCATAAAAATCTCATATGTATTGCATTTTTTTCCTATTTGTTGTTGTTGCTTTCTTTGTTTACTTAAAACCATTGTCGGCTGTATGAAAAAGCCACTAAATCCTCCAAACAGCCAAAAAGGCATTTCAAAGCTTTGGACACATTGCATAGCCGCATAGCGAGTGCTTTCCCAATACACCTCCTACGTTTGTGACTTCTTAGCGCCCACTATGGTGTACATCTCTACATCATCTGGTTATTGTTGTTTTTTGTATGCCCCTCAAATACAAATTTGTTGTTATACTCGTTTTGTATGCACTCTGAAGAGGCCCGTCAACGCTTTGTTGCTGTCGTTTTTCTCTAACTCTGCGCTCCACTAAATGTGTTTTTTTTTTGGGCGCGCTTTTCTTGCACCGCATACAATGAGTAGCATAGGCTCATTTACCGTTTTACAATTTTCTTTCTTTGCCTTTTGGTTTTCTTTTTACATTTTAGCTTTTAGGTTGTTGTAATTTCACTTTAAAGAGATTACCATTAGAGTTACCAGAGTTTTTGGGTCGTAAATCGTGGAATTTGGAGAATGGAGCGCACACCTACATACTTGCGGGAACACAAACACACTCAAGCATTTACACTTGGTAAGTAGCTCCCAATTTGCCACAGAGCGAGGGCGAGTTCGAAGCGATGTCGTTAGGACGTCGTTGGTAAACTCGAAACGACGTCGAATCGAATTCATTACATCCATACAAAATTTGTACTCTGTTACACAAAAATTTTATGAGTTACAAAGCTGCTTTATATTTGTTCTTTTAATTCAGATTGGAAACTTTGACATTTGTATGAATTCTTGCTGATTTGTTTTTTTTTTTTTTTAATTTTTATGGTTTTTGTTGAAGATTTTGAGCATCGTTTTTGCGGTTCGCCGGCAAGTCGTTTTTGCAGCCCGCCGGCAAACTGTGCTTTTCATCCGACGGCGACCTCGCCGGTAAGTCGTTGGCGAACGTCGCCGGCGAACAAATTGTTCACCAGGACGAGTTGGAAACGACGTCGTAACGAAGTCGTTTGGCAAATTGGGCGCTGTGTGTTCTTCTTATATGTTTGCATGTGTTGTGTGTACATATTTATGTACATACATATGTATGTCCAGGCCCAGCAACCCATTTCGCCGCACGAAAACTTTCAAGCAACCAGTCTGTTCCAATTGTTCAGCTGCCTGAATTGTCGCTTGTATTGTTCTTCTGGCTTTTGTGTTGTTGTGTTGGTTTATTTTCATTCTTCGAAACTTTTATCCCGCCACTTGAAAGTTTTCAGCTGAATTTTTAAGGTTTCAATGTTTGAAAGTTTTTTTTCCTACGTTCTCCTCCCGCTGACAGTTTCCTCAAGAGTACTGACACATCCACCGACAAAAAAAAAAAACAACATTGTTTGTCCAGGCTTTAACTACAGCTTAGCCACTTATGCTCAGTTACTCACAAAGTAAATGCTTACCCACATAAATAGATACTTACATACATGCCTTATGTATGTACATATGTATGTCAGTCGGTGTTATTGTGTTGTTGGCCCCACAAGTGGCGCGCTGTCAGCTCAATTAAAATGTCGAGTGCTGTTAAGTGTTCAGTAACTGTACGTACGTACACCCATCCATGAACTTTTTCACATACATTTGTATTCTCATTGCACATTCACACACACAACTCTGCATTCGCATTTCATTTGAATTCAATACAAATATTTATTGAAATAGGAAATCAATTGACTTTTGCATTTTACTGTGCGGCACTTAATCCATAAATTTTGAAATGTCCTACAGACTTTTTTGTATCAAAGCAAATATGTGGAAATTTGCCCAGCCGCCCCCCCGCCCCTCTCCTCAAAAGAGAGCAATAATTTAAAAACTTTTCAACATTCAGAAGATTGCGTATATGTATGTATGTGTGCACTCTTCTAAACCAATTGAAAAGTTCCAAGTTGTTGGAAACATTGACTCAATATATTTGATTTCTCTTTTGATTTGTTTTCTAAAATTGCTTTTCAAAACTTAACCCATTTTCGAGATGATATTTTGTCACTTATCTAGTCCATTGCTTTCGTTCAAAGTACTTACGCATTGGTTTGTGGAATATACTTACAACACAGAAGGATTTTAGTATGTAAACATATTTATATACATACATAGATAGATACATATGTACATATGTACGTATGTGAAGTGCATACAGATGATATAACTTTCTTTTGTCTAAAAAGAGATTCAAATGTGAAGAAAAAAGTTACAGCAGAAGGCTTTGCAAACGAAAAATGTTAAGTAAAAGTAATTAAAAAATATTTCCGAATCAGCGTCCAAGAAACGTTTAAAGCGAAATCTAGGATGATGTTAAAAGCTAAGAAATTCCAGGAAACTTTGGGTGGCCTAGTGTAGGTTGTAGGTCTGGTGGAGTAATTTATTAAACTTTTGTCCAAAACCTTGAAATTCTTAAAATAAATATAGAAGCTACAGTTTCGCACATATCGAGCCCTAACCGCCAAAATAACGTAAGAAACATTTTTTTCAAAATTTTCTTTTTGATGCAGAAATATTCCTAGAGCATTTCTGCATCAAAAATAAAATTTTGAAAAAAATGTCGCTTACGTTATTTTGGCGGTTAGGGCTCGATATCCTCACCAGCATGAATGTGCAAATTTATCAGTTTTGAGTTATTGGGTTGACTTGATTAACCTTTGGATGTTCTATGTTATACCAAAACCCCGAATACCATGCGTACCGCTCCACGGATCTTTTATCATCACAGATAGCTTAGGTAACCATGTAACCAACTATTTAGCGTATCTACATGAACACGGGTTGGGGATGCGGTTGTTGTTGTTGTAGCGGCTACAACCGCTTTAAGGAAAATACTTACATAATTTTTACCTAATTTTGACAGTTCCTTTTTATTCTCCTCTTAGTCTACCCCTCTACTTACTTTGTGTTTTTTTTTTTGGTCGTGACATCATCACCCACAGGAATGCGTAATTTTGTATCCTCGAAAAGCGCGTATCCAGTATCGCCCATAGAATGTACCAAGAGTACACCTTCACGAAATGCTCTTTATTCTTACGGGTCGGTGTGGTCACCGGACAACTGTTTATACGTCGTACTGTGATGGTGGTTTTACAGGGGGTGTCCTTAGTCTTACCTCTGTTCATCAAACTGGTGGCACTCATCGCTGGATGGAGAGTTTTCTACTCGAGGGCACAGAACGCTGGGTGTTTACCTTACATTCCTACGGATTGCTACCACTTACTTACATTAGATGTACATACTGTTCTTTAGACTTCCCTCATCTTCGTTTTGCACTTTTACTCGTAAATTTGTTCGTTTGTTGTTCGTCATCCTACAGCAATTAAAATTTAGTCGTTTATTACTTTATTTAGGCCGGGAAAAAATAAAAGCGTATGCATATCTAAATAACTAACTAATCTTCCCTAAATCTGCTCGAATAAACAACTTGAAGTACCATCTTTTAATTATCTAACCTCTGCAAGGCTATTCTTTGTCAATGCTATTCGTATCTGGAACTCTATCCCTACCTCCATTCGGAGTGGATTGAGTAAAAGCAACTTTAAGAACACCATCTATACGAGTTTCACAAAGATAAAAATCTAGAACTTTTTAATGGTAAGAAACATATGTTACTCGAGGGTCTTGATTCATTAGCATATTAGCATTGATAATGAGCAAAATTTAAATACCAAAAATTGGCTCGGCAAACAGAACTGGCCAATTCTTCTAGATTTTGGTTGGGTTTTTTCCGAATTGAACCACAGAACTCAAACCAAATGTTCTACCAGTCTAACCTCAAAGCTTCTAGTATAAATGCACCTCATTTATAAGTTATTTCATGAGGTTAGAAAGAAAAAAATATCAAATTTTTGAACACTGACTTCCGATTCGGATTTAGTAAACCAAAATCTAAAAGAATTGCGTCTGCGAAATAAATATGTAGTTATAATAGTTTTGGTACTACAAAATGAATGAATTATGCAAATTTGTCTAATTTTGGCTTAAAGAATCATCTCATCATGTATTTATCTCCTTCTTTTTCAAAGTCACTTTTTTGTTGGCCGAATATCAGCAAAAAAAAATGTTCCCCTGAATCTGGAAATTTACTCTGTAGACAGCAAATACTTAGCATTATTTAACACTTGATTTTGTATTTGTTCTACATACATATATTTAAAGCGACCGACCCTTCAATCTCCGCCGACCTGCGCTCAATTAAATATAATAAGTTAATGGCTTGTTTTCAGGCACTAAATTTGCGAACTTTTTGCTGCATCCCATGTAAATGAGCACTTCAGTACTTTCTGCCGCACTTCCTGCCCTAACATCCACTTGACCTCCTCCCTTTGCACATACATACATATCTATGTATACATATATGTATATGTATATTGTAAGCATTTAGTTAAAATTTAGAGTCTCCTCCTAAAAACATTTTACGATGACTTTGAAGTATTGCCGCAATGCTGCTGGCGGTGGCAGCGCCAACGTGCGCTTTTTCCAAAGTGTGATACAAATAATAATTACGGCTGACAGACGTTCAACTATAAAATGTAATTAAAACGTTAATTATTTCTCCTGACAACATCGTGCACCGCGCGCTCTCCACTCCACTCCACTCTCTCGACTCGGCGCATACTCCACACTCCAATGATTTTTGAAGCAGCTTCGTGCTTCACGACCACTCACCGCCACTTAATTACACACATGCACATGCACATGTGCAGCATTATTAAATGCATCATGTGTACGGCTTATGCTTATGCTTATGGCTGGGCTTATGCATGCCGATGTCTGTAGTACTTAGTGAAAACACTTTAAGGAAAACGTTCGTCGGACCCACGTAAATACCAGTCACTTAAGTGAAGTACCGCGCGTCTACATAAACACATACATACACACAACATACACATACATATGTACATTCTCGGCAACATACTGTGCTCCAACCAATTTTCTTCGCACCTGGCCACCCTTTTTTTGTGCACACTGTGCTTATGCTATACATGAGTATATGTGTGTGTACGTCCGCTTTGTGATCACCTGGAGCCGTGAACCGGCATTAACCACACATTACTCACACGAAAGAATGCCGAGAAATGCTGCGACCGGCAAGAAGAGCGGCATGTGTCGTTCTTGGTCGCAGTTGCGTTGCCTCGAGGGTTTGCGAGTTTGGCTTCCTTCGCTTAGCCCCCTCTTACCGATCACGCATCCCCTCCCGCCCGCTTATCTCAATAACGGCTCCTCTTCTTCACTTGATTGTATATTTTAAAGTGGCCGTCTTTGGTTGGAGGAGTTGCTGTGTGGACAGCGTCGTTGCAACGGCACACACAGGTGAGGTGAAAAGAGGCGGTGGTGATGTTGTTGATGGCAGTGAGGTGGCTGCAGTAATGCTGCGCTCGAAAAAATATCTTGTTTCATATGTACGATGGACGTTAATAGCCCCGTCAATCGAGTTTGCTTGCTGCGGTCTGCTGATCTGATCTGCGATTGCTGCATGGTGGAGTATGGAGCAACGGCAGCACCACCAAAAACAACAACAGCACCAGCCGCAGAAGCAAAAGTTGCAAGTGAGGAGTTTATGTTGGAAGCAGGGCAAGGCAAACGGCAGGCGGTGGGGAGCTGGGCAAAGCGGCACAAATTCGTGTAGCAGACTAAATTGTGACCGGCGCTTTGGCTTTGACTGTCACTATTGCTACATTGCTGTTGTTGGTTGTTCTTGGCTGCTGCAGCAGTTATTCCCAATGGACCGTAGTCGACTCCAGTCTGGTGCCTGGGCTCTACTACGCTTGCCATTCAATCGCTGCAATCGGTCCCCTTGCTGACTTGTGGGACTCATATGCTCACAAATATGTATCTACACACATACGTACATGTGAATCGGCCTTTCCTACCTTTCTTATTGTCTTACTTACTTTGTTTTATTTGCTGCTGAGCTATTCGTTTTGCCGTTGTTTCTACCGCATCGTCTCGTAATCGCGTAACAAATCATACATATTTGTTGTTGCACTCGTATCATCAACCACAAGTTGCACGTTCCTTAATCTTTTACAAACATACAATACACAAACGGACCTACATATGCATGTACATACATACATATGTACATTTGTCTTTCTAGCAGTATTACTGGCCTATGCTGTCCAATGCTTTGCCCGGTTAGTTAGGAAAGCCCGAGCGGCAAGCCATTTGTCCGCAAACAGTTCGTTTCATCTTTTTCTTGAATTGACTTTATTTTTCTTTAACATTTGGATTATTATCGTTAACGTTATCTTTTGCTGTTGTACTCGAACATACCGGTGTATCGGGTATAAGGGAGGTGTATACGCAGCTCTTATGAGGATACGGTTTTATAAAATTACTTACATTTTTGTATGTGTGTATGTGTAATTTTCTTTAAAACCTATGGCAATCCAAGGGTCTGGAAATGCGTTCACATATGCAGCTCTTATTTAGAAAGTACAACAAAACCCAGTTCCACTAGTTACTTGGTTCTGTTCTATCGAAGGAGACCAGGTGGAGACAAATCCTTCTGCACTTTAGCCTTTCATTATTTTTGGCAACCCTTGTTTTTCCGCTATAGCACAACTTCACCATAAGGTAAAGTAAAATCCGGTGACCTATATCAACAGCCCAACTACAAAATACCTTGGAATGTATTAAATCATGGACAAGAAATCACCTTATCACTTATCTGAAGTTTTGCTATAGCCCAATGCTGGAGAGCCTCTTGTACTAAATTAGACGGATTTAGATTCTAGAGAATTTCGAGAACCCAAAATCAGACTCCCTATCAACTTCGAAAGCTCAGATTCTCTAAAGTTGAGGAATGATCCCTAGAACCTTTTCTGAACAAAGTGAACACTTTTAACAATGTAAGTAGTCCGACCGCAATTACCCTAGCCATGAGGGCTCTCCGAAGAGATAAATCCCTGATTGGTATCAGCTCTGTTCACCCTCAGGACCCTAACCTGGGATGTTAGCACCCCAAATCTTCCATCGCGGATGAACACAAAGTACTAGCGAATGCGGACGATGTTGCAATATTGGCTCAGGGTAAGTTTCCTCAGACCTAAATGCCATCTAATGCAAACCTCTCTCGGTTCCCTAGTTACCTGTTCAAAAACATCTGTATGTAGTAAAGGTAAACCCGGCTAAGATTTTGTTGGTTCTTTTTACAAAGTGCCGACTATCTCCTCTAATTGCAGCAGTCGATAAGAAATACACAGTTGTGAGTGATACCTACAGAAAAGTGCTGGACTGCAGACCTAAACAGATACCGGGTGTCATGAACTTGTATACAGTTGGCTGCAAATTTGAAGCGAGAAGTAGAAGAAGTTTGTTTCTGCTGAGACTGGAGACACGTATTTTCAAAGTGTTGGTCATTCAAGAGGCAGCACGTAGCCTCGAAGCGAAAACAAATCGTCCTCTTTTCTGACATTGACGCAGTTATGAAATCTTTACATTCACGCTAATAGACACCGCTGAGTTTTTTACTAAATGTCATTGATATTATTTGGGTGCTGACGGATTGACTAGGAACTATACGACCCCCACATCCTTCCCAGAAAGGAAACCAAAAGGTATACAAATGACCATCTTTAAATAGTTTGTTAGAGATCACAATATTATTGTAGCCGTTATAACATTTTTAATATCTCAATTCTATCGACTAGGTGTATGGTGTGAGGTTAGCACTACATACCATATTTTTTAAAAAATGAGAGCTACAAATTTGTTCTGCCCACAACAAATTTACATTAAAAAAGCTACAAATACTTTGCGCGCTCCATTAAACTCCTTAGAAAATTTTGCTTGGTTTTGAGACCAGAAATTTTTTTTTACCAAAGGCTGAAATTTTAACGCGTCAGCCTCTTCGTACATGAGTTTTTTTCCCATGATTATTTTTACTTTTTACTAATTTCAAATTAATTCTCGCACATTATATGAAATTAGCCGTGTGGGAATTATGGGAATGACTGCCGTTTACTTTATAGATAAATTTTTTGCCAACAATCGGAACATTTGTTTGTATTCCAAATTTCATATTGTTTTGTTAGTTTTGCTCGCAAATTAATAATCCATATTTAGTGTAGTAGATTTACCTTTGATTTTACGCCGCAAGGTATATCCGCTGTGTGAGGTCCTTTGCAAACACACACACACATACACACACACTCATACACCCAAACACCTTCGCAAAGGTACCGTACCCTTCCACGAAAAATTTAACTGACTCAATATTGGCTAACTGGCTGCGGTTTGCGGTCTGCGGTAAGTCAAAACAACATCGACAACGCAACCGCCGCTTACAGACTCCATTCGCTTTATGTTTCGGTGAGTGAGTGTGCGCCAAATATTTTTTTTTCCTTTGCTTTGCAAAAATTAACAAATTCCAGCGAATGTTATTTAAACAGAAGTGGTGTGGTGTCCATTAACGGTCGAGAAAAAATGCGCTACTTTTTCACTGTTGCAATTTTAGTAATTTTCAGTAGTGTTTTTTTTTTGGCGGCAGCTTTAAGCTGCTCTTTCGCCTTCAAATCCATCGGCTTTAATGTACCTTCTTCTTTTTTTTCTCTCTCTTTACAGACAATTCCTCGGCTTTACTTCTTAACGGTATGTACATATCTGAAATTTATTTATGTTTTATATCCTAAAAAAATGTGCGAGTGCAGTAAATTTGGGAATAAGGAGCAGAGCAGAGCAGAGCAGAGCAGTTAAAAGTGGTCTTAAAGTGGAGCAGCTAAGGCTGTGAAAGACCGGCTGCGAGACTTGTTAAGTTTTTATATTCAAGCTGTGCATATGTTTGAGAGGTGTATGTAGTATGTATGTATGTATGTGAATTTAAGAAAGAAGCGCCCAAGTATGTGCCTCAGAGCTATAGAGGAAGAGCGAAAGGCGAAAGGGTGCGAAAAGAGCGAACGAACGTTGTGTATAAAATGTGGGAAAACTAGTTTATGACAACATTACAACACAACGTTGGCGAACAAAATGCGCTATTTATGCGAGCAGCTAAAGTGGCAGTAGCAAAGACAACGACAACAACAAGCAATAAACAAACCAACAAAAAACAACACAAAATAACCACGCAGACCAGGGCTTCGGCAGAAGCAACCACTCGAAGTGATGCATGCAACACAACTCTGCTCGCCTCGGCTCAGCTCAGCTGCACGGCACTCGATGCAGCTCCAGTGAAGAAGCAACGCCTCTGTGTTGCCAAAGCTGCGTTGCAAGTTTTTTGTAGCCTCTTTTTATTTCCTTTCCATTGCATTTGCTGCTGCAGTTGACTCACCACTCACTCGTCGCCAGGTAGGAGGTGCAATGTGGCGCGGCGCGGCGCTACTCCCGCCGCCTTGCGTTTAGTTTAGGTATTTTTAAACCCACTTAGATACACGCGTGCTCCACGGCACATGCAGTCCACTTAGAATCGCCACGAAGTGGCTTACAAATACATATAGCTACATACATACATAAATATCTCTGCACTAAGCCGTATGTGCATGGCACTCTGGAGTCCATGCCACAGCACCTTGGCTTCACTAAGCTCACCGCCATCGCCTCTGAGGTGTGTAATTCCCATCGCACGGTGCCGTTTACTTACCGGCATTTGTCATTTTTTGCCTACTCCTTTCTCGTTCGTTCGTGCGCGTGTGTTGTGTGTGTGGTTTTTGTTTTCGTTATTCTTGTTTTTTTTTTGCTGTTATTGCTGTTCGTATTTATGTTTTCTTGATGAAGCTGACAAAATACGTAGTTATTCTGCATGCCACAGCGCCATTACAAAAAAGTATTTACCATAAGATGGGTCGGTTTAGTGGTTTGGACTGCAGTGTGGAGGTGGTTCGAAGAGATATTTGGCGAAATGATTATTTAGTGTTTGTCAAGTCAGTATGAAGAAAACGAGTGGTTTTAATGCTGAAAGTTTTTTAAAGCTGGAGAGGATTCTATAAGGCCAAAAAAAAGAGGGTGGAAGAGCTTTTCATTGAGGACCTTCCGCGAACCCGTAGAAGGGTGGCCGGCATCCTATAGACGCATTCTTGTGCCTTCCTGAGAGAAGAGGTGGGTAAATGGGAAATGAGGCCGGAAAAGCTTTCGTGTTGTACCTAAGAAGTCCAGGCCCATAAGTCTGTCTTCGTTTCTTCTGAAAACGCTCAAGCAAGTGATTGACTTTCACATGAGAAACGGAATTCCTCGAGATCGTCTGTGGAGATGATGTAAAGTAGGTAGAGGAAACCCCTATCCATAAAGATTTTGTAATATGGATCTTCCTCAAAGCCGGGGCTCTTCTACACTACTTTCGCGCCTAAATGGGGCGGCGTGTTTCTTCAGCGTATAGTGAACAGAGCAACGCCGTCGTTGTCAACGACCTGCTGGGGGAGATGTAGAAGAGGCGATGTCTGGTTATTTCTGAACATCGTGATATACATAGGTCACTCACTCATTCATTGAGGGCTTCGATTTACACGGATCCCTGGGTCTCTCAAATGGATCGAAGATTGAGGGATAGTCTGCCATGAGTTCTCCAATGTTTTTCTGGTAGAAGTAGCTACCATTAAAGAAGAATTGGATCCACTACTCCAGAGTGTAACCTCAATAACGGAGGTAAGCATCTGCCAAGCGGTGTTCTCCTCAACTGCGTTGAAATTTTTATTTTCTATTAGTCCTTTATGGCAACCAGGACACAGTGGCATTGCGGAAAACTGCATGGTTAGCGAGGGCGTGCGCCACTACTGACCACCTAGGTTCAATCCTGGGCAGATGTGCCCCAAAGAGCTCCACCGAAACGTAATTTAACTTTTTTTACTCAACACGTTTAGTATTCTGCAATAAGGAAATATAAGGCAGCTCGCAACCAGCTCCTTAATTAATCCGAAGCTTGGAACAGCACTTGATATTACTACTTTTTCACAAACCGACCCCAATCATATTTTGGATCCACCCCTTTTCTCACTTATTCGCCACATTTGCGTTGTTTACTTTTTCACTTCGGCAAAAATTTCCTGCAATTTAGTTTTGCTGTTTAGCATATTTGCGTTTTATGCATTCTTTACAGCGATTTTCTTGTCAGCTTTTATTCACACGCACATTTTCGAGCAACCACAATTTGCAAGCAGCAATCTTTTGCTTTAGCCATTTCAATTGTTTTTTTTTTTTATTGCTTTACAACTTGCTGTTTTTGCCTTCCTTCGGATTACAGTCTAAATAATGCAGAAATGGGACGCATAAAAATAATAAACTAATAAACCAATAAAATCGCAAAAACAAAACAATGGAACATTTGTGCGTGTGTCATTTAGATGTTTTTCTGCAACGTTAGAGGCATAAATCTTTCTAAGCCGCCCCCACGCCCACCTTCCTCTTCGTGGCATTTGAACCTCGCACCTTCTCGGCATTTCGCGCGGCTGGCTTTCGTGTGTTGTAAAAATAACTGTATAAATATGCATAGCAACTGTATAAGGAATTACCGACTGTCAGTAGAGTAACAGTACTAATGCCATGAAATGTGACGAAATTAATAACTTCCTTAATTGCCGCCGACAACGCCAATACCTCTTAACTCACCTCAGGGGCGTCTTTAACAAATGAAAGGCCAGCATAATGATTCGAGTTGAGCATTTACAAAATTCGTTCGTTGCGGTGCCTACACAGCGTATTACTTATATGGATTCACACATACATATGTACACACAAAAAATGGACAAATGTACTTCGTTGCGCCTCAGGCTTTGCCATCGCAAGGAAAACGAAAAATATATAAAAGAAGTCGCCGCCAAAGGTTTTGTAATAAGTTTCGAGAAAGCAAAAAAAAGCTGGGCCTTAGAAATAAAAATATGGCACCTGTTATGCTCAGTTAAGGCAATTTGCAGTAAAATATGATGTGGCCTCGTTGCATCATCAGCAATCAGCCTCTAGTCTCTAAATAAGTAAGTACAGCAATGAAAATGAGCAGGAATATGAAGTGATTGCGCCGCGAACAAGAGATACTGAGTACTTTTATAGGAAAATTAAATGTAAACTGGTTATAAATCACAAACAGAAAGAAACATAGAATTGTAGTGCCTTCTAACTATGAATTGAGCTTTTATTGATGCTTAATTAACGTTCTCTGGAATATTTTGGCAAGAACATTTAGGTTACATTTGATTCGCTCCACACATATCTTAGCAACATTTCTGCTAAATAGCAAATCCTCTCCACTACATCTACGGTTTGGTAAGAATGGTGGGACTTGTTTGGCTTGTCTCCATACTCTCTCTCTGGGTTGCGCATTGGAAGTTCCATATATGGGTTGTCTATCCGAGGTTCCATTATTCACTTGCTTTCACAAATAAAGTGAAAGAGATCTAATAGTTTCGACAATCTCTGCAAGGGTAGTGACTAAGCGAGCCATGTTAATCGCCACAGGAAGTGGCAAACGTACTCCGCTTAGCATTCAATACGATAAGTTCTATGTTGGTATACAACATCGTGGGGGCAACACTAGAATGCCCTGTGATGGCGCGTACAGAGGGAATGAATTTCAGAGAACTCCCTTTTTCCTGCTTAACCTCGAATGGCTTTGAAACCCCACAATCCTTTCGTTTGGTTGGAGCACATGGTCCGGCAAACTGGTCAAAAGTCATTATTCAGTTGGGCATTATTCAGTTGAAGAACTACCCAAAAATCCTCAACTTGTTCCACGGTGGTATTTAGGCCCGTATGCAACTTATACTTTACAACAAAAACAAATCCACAAACAAAAAAACATTATTCCACTACCCTTTACAATTTTCAATGAGAATTCCGATCGGAAAAATAAAATTCAAATTAAAAATAGAAATAGAAATGGTGTTAAGATTTCGGGGAATTTGCATTCTACTTAAAAAAAATCCATTTTTAATTTGTTTTTTTTTTTTGTTTGCTTAATTTGAAAACTCACTACAAATTGAGATCTCGCCGATATTCGTTTGCTGTTTGCTGTTTGCTGTTTCTTGTTTTTTGAATTTAAATCACCCATTCTGAATTTCAAATGAGCTATGCAATGCCGCCAAGGGCTGAGGTTGGGGTGGCAGTTGCTGTTGTTGTTGTTGTCGCACTTGCAATGCCTCATTTTCATTTTGTCACACATTTTGTTGCATCTGTTGCAAGTTGCAGTGCTTTAACGCGCACACACACGCACCTTATTACACACATACACACATACATACATACGTGTGCTTGCATAAAAATATATGTACATATGTATGTTCAAGGAGAAGTAGAAGCAGCAGCGAAAATGTTAAGACTTAAAAAAGAATTAATAACATTCACACTTGGCACGCACAAGTCGGCACGAAACGGCAACACCAACAACAACAAACAAACCAACAAATGCACGGTAGGGTGGACTAAGCGTGGGGGGGAGGCGAGCAAGCGGGGCGGGGGTACTACATACATATGTGACAAAAGTGTTGTGTGTATTTTAAAAATATGCAGCAGCAACAAAGACGACGACAACAACAACAACAACAACATGTGGCTTAAATCAACATAAGTTACAACAACAAAAAAGGTGTCGGGGAGGTGGCGAAGACAAGAAAAAAAACAGTCCGACAACTTGCTTGCCAACTGAATATGTGTAAGAGCTCTCGCATGTGCGCGTGTGTGTGATTGCGTGCGTGTGAGAGATGGGGCAGCAGGCAGGCTTCGCTTGGCTTTACTCGATTTTTTTTTTCTTGAATTTTTCACTTCACAAGTTTTCCCTTTCTAACGGCTATGCAAGCAGCCGCCAGTCGCACGCTTCGACCTTCCCCATTCTATTCTCAGTAGACCCACCCCTCTTGTTGCCACCCGCCCCGCTGCTACGCTGCTGAAGGTTTGTCGTATTTTTTTTGCTTTAATTTCCTTTCATTTTTCTTGTCGTATGTTTGCATTTGTTTTTCTCGTCGTTGTTGTTGTTGTTGTCTCATTTATTGCCTCTTCTGCTGTTGTTGTTGGGATGTGTGTGTCTCAACGCTGATCCCTGATGGGCTGCGGAATCATTAGTGATGCCGCTGATGATGATGGCATTGGATGTTTGTTGTTGGTGGAGTTGTTGTTGCTTTAGTCCACTTTTCGCCCCCTCTTTCCACATTTGCCTTTTTGTTTGTACTTGTTGTTGTTTTTGTTGCCTGCCTTGCGTGTCCAGCATACAAATTAGTTGGTTCTATTTGCACCAGCGCTGGCGTTGGGATTTCCAGTGCTACGGGCGACGAAAGTGGAATGTGAACCCGTGGGGAAATTGAGCGAATTCTCTGATCGGAAATACTTGTTCGTAGGGCAGAGGTACTATGTAAATCTTGTAAGAGAT
>NW_016170255.1:0-1281 GCF_001687245.7 Rhagoletis zephyria
AATAAAAAATAAAAATTACGGAAGTTTACAGTTTGTTAATTTTCTTGTGCACAATTTTCTTCTTACGTATGAACATTTCGTTTATTCGTATACATACATATGTGCCGCTATAAAAATGTGTCTGTATTCGTGTACTTATTTCGCAAAGGATTTTAGTTTTTTCCCGAACTAAATTTTGGCAGCTGACTACTATATATACTGATAGTTTAAACTCGGTTTAACCCAGCCAGATTGGGCATTTAAACTTATTTTAAACTACGCCAAACAGGTCCTTTACCCTACGAAATTTTTACGAAAGTTTGTTGATTTTATTTTTTTTGTAAATATTGCACAAATTGGCTTTATTCGGTCTTAGTTAAAGAATAGTTTATATTTTTATAATTAAATAATTAAAATTAAATAAAAATTGTTAAAACTTTTCAATGTGTGGTGCGCTTATAATTATGACAGGCGAAAAACTTTAAATATTTAGTGCATAACCATTTTGAATTTTGCAATTCGGACAAAGGATTCGCCCTTTTGGATTTCGGCCGCACTGTACAGCGTTCGATAATGTATCCAGAGATGTTGAAAAAATAATTTTATTTTTTTTTTTAATGAGATTAGTAGTAGGAGGTGACAGCCGCTGAAATTTTCGACAATTTTTTCACATGGAGAAAATTTTTAATTTTTTTGTTATTTTTTGCAATATTTGAGATTAGTTTGTATGTATACATAACCAATCGCTGTTTTCTTGTATTCTGATGAAATTTGTCTTTTGTCCTTAAAATTGCTAGATGTACTTATTTTTCGTTAAGTCTGCATTTTAAACTTTGTACTTACTTGAGTAGAACCTAAAAAGAAATACCCAAAATGAAAACACTTTTGCTTTTTACCGGAAACTAAACTCGGAAAGTGTGGCAAAACTCGCCAAACGTCAAATCCTGTGTAACAAATTTTATTGTAAGAATGACTTAGTTTCCAATACGACAATTGCAATATAATTCCTAAAATAAAAATTCCTTAAATAAATAAATTGTGTACCGAAAAATCTAAAATCGGAAAAAAAACCCCTACCCCCTAACGGCTAAATTTTTTGTGGAGTTATATCTTTCCATTTAAGTAATATACATTCTAAATATGAAACCAATACGTCCATAAATACCGGTTTTTAGTTTCACATTGCATTCTCATCGGAGTTTTCGAACTGGTCGGACTCTGAATCAACTCAAACCAGTTAATGAACTGGCCGACTTCTATCAGTTAATGTTTGTAAGTACTAACATGATATACTATTTATTT
>NW_016170255.1:1353-16080 GCF_001687245.7 Rhagoletis zephyria
GACAATTTAATTTTCCTGGCACGTACACTGTTTGCGCGAGATATGCACGTGGGCACCCAAATAGCTTGATTTCCCTATGTGTTAAACGAAAAAAAAAAAACAAAGCAACTAAAAAAAAGTTGTTAAACCAAACAGCCGCCTAGCTGAACCAATATAACGATTAATAAAAAGCAAAATTAGCTGCCTTCCGCAATCACAACCGGGTTTGAAAAATCGTGTGCCTATTTCGCCTGCCAAACTGTCAATTGCAAAAGCAAGCGGTTGGGAAAGGTTAGGCAGTTCCACTTGGTCGAATGGCAGAGCCTCAGAGGCATGACTTTAAACGGTTAAAATTGAAAATTTACTTTTACCACAACGCACACATTTGCGTTTTTCAGTGAGCACAAATTTAAATTTCGTCTTAAATGCTGGCAAGTGTTGAAGGAATATTCGGATTTCACTTTCACATGAAAGAAGCTTAAATTAAAATCATGTCCCTTTTTATTTTACCTTTTTTGTGTTTGTGTTTAGACCTGCTTAAATATCAATTCTCCGACATAGTGGATGGACAGTGTAAACCCCAAATATATATGTAATTGCTTTGATATACTCATACTACACTCATGGCCAAGCAAACCTTACCACAATTTTTTTAAATTTGGTAGAATTCCGTAAATTAATACTTTATTAACTTTTTTTAAATATTGTTCAAACCGCAATAGAAACTGTATAAAAAATGTTTCAACTTGTACAAAATTTAGTAAAATTCATTAAATTTTAATCAAAATTTTAAACTTATTAAAAAAAGTGTTTAGGAAAATTTCGCGCATGCAGTTTAATAGCTCATTTAGTTCAGTATAACAAAGTGCAATGTTGGGCATTTTTCTCTAAAGGGCATTCGTTACATGGAAAAACTACAGGGTACCGTCTGCAAAAAATTTCCAAAAATCACCGAGAATTTTGAGCCGCTTCAAACTTGCACATTATTATACTAAAATTATGTGGGCTATTATTAAGCTGCATAACCGAAATTTTCCTAAAAATTTGTAATAAAAAGTCTGAAAATTTTATACACTTTCTACAAAGTTTGTAACTTTTATTTTTACAGCTTTTGTTGCAGTTTGAGTCATTTATTTATAAAATATAAAAATACATTTTTTTTATTCATTCACAAAATTCTACCAAAAATTACAAAAAAGAGGTGAAAAGATTTACTTGGCCACGAGTGTTTGTATGTACAATAGGGTGGTGCAAAAATGCTTCATTGGAAATCTCCTGATCCTAGTTTTTTATTTTGTGAAAAATTTGTAAAAATTTAGGTTTTCCTCCAAAGAAATTGTATAACTTCCAATTTTTTGTTATTGTTTGTCGCTACTTAAACATAATTTTTTTAATAAAATTGGAAGTAATAATATTTTTCTTGGCGAGAGCCCTAAATTTTTACAAATTTTGTAAAAGTAAAAACATATATAAATAAAAAGTGCTTAGGCGAATTTTTATTTTTCGTTTACATACTTTGTTAAGAGATCCAACAATAAGTCGGAAAAAAAATCAAAATCACATCTGAATATTTTAATTTTAAAAAGACAAAAAATATTAACTAATATATAAGAATCACGTATCGCAAAACAAACACAAAAACTCAAAACGAAATTACAGGGATTGATAGAAGACCTATTGATAATTATGGCATAATATTAAGAGTTTTATCCTGCGCAATCCTGGTTAATATTAGTTACATGGGTATGATGTTTTGAATGTTTTGAAACACTTCAGCTTGTCAATAGGTAATAAGAAATTAAAAAACGTTTTAGGAATTTTATTATTTATTATTATTTTATTCCACTGTGCTTGTCCGAAGAAGCCTTAGAAGCCAGTCATAAAAATATAAGGAATGTGCCATTTTCCCATACAAGGAAAACGACGAGAGATGTAATGGCTATAATCATTTAGGTTTACAAAAAAATATAAATTTGAAGAAATTGAGATATAAGTACACTCTAAAAGACAACATTATAAATGACATTAGAAATAAGTTCTTTTATCTATAGAACAAATTTAGACAAAATTTTTATTTATGAGCCCTGTAAAGAAACACGTAATTTTTAAGCAAAAAACAAAACCGACTTCTTCATGATCCAATGGTCGTATTTAAAATAAATTAGTATGGGAGCATACCTTTTCTTAAAAAAAAAATTATAGAAATCGATTGACTTAGTTCAAAGTTATGCGGTGACATACATAAAAAAGAATATTTCGACGAATTGATAACCTTCTCCTTTTTGTGAAGTCGGTTAAATATTAAATTATACATTTTGTTCAACAACTAAAATTCATAGGGGGGGTAGTCATTTCCTGATACCAAATGAAACAAAATTTTCCAAAGAGTTAAAAAGTTTAACTTTATAAGTTATTATTAGTTTTTAGTAAATTATGATCAAAAATGTAGCTAAAATCTAGTCTTTGAGAAAAAGGATATATGGGAGGTTGTCATATCCTTACACCGAACGGAACGAAATTTACCACAGAGCTTAAGGAAATAATTTTACAGAAGGCTACCAATTTTCGCTTTATTCTGCTTATAATTGTAATGGGATGTATGGAAGGTAGTCATGTCCTTGCACCGTTATTGCCGAAACTTCGAATTTTTCTTACTTTGCATATTCTGAATCGGCAGAACAAATTTCATTTTTCTGCGATGGCTCTCCTATTTAATACAAATAGAGGAACCTACAATTTAACGCCGCCCCGAGTATTAGCTTTGCCTTTGCTTGGCGAGGAGCACCGCTTAAAAACGCACCTCTAACAGAGCTCGCTGGTGACTCAAAACGAATTACGACACTCTTCATTTATTCAGTTTTAAAATACAGTATATAATATGTACATATGTATATCACGTAGGGTATTACATAATTTCTCTTTCAATAGCAAAAGCTCAGTTTTCACTGAATACTTGAAGAACGAACATGAATAATTACTTCCGGTTAGTACTCACAACAGAACAAACAATTTAAGGTTATACAAAGTAATTCTTTTTGAAACTTAGAAACTCTTCACACACGTACGCAGCGCTCGAATAAAAGCAATTCGGTTGGCTTACTAACGGTGAGAATGTCATTCTTAGCCAACAGCGTCAACACACTCATCATAAAGAAACGCTAGTGAAATCGAGCGTGTTTTGGCTATTGGTCAATTATGCCCATAATACCTGCACGTTTAGCGAATATGAGACCAAAACAAATGGCGAAAATGCGTAACAAACAAGCGATCGAAAGCTTAAAACAAAAGAAATCTACGGAGGAGAGCGTCGATGCAAAGGAAAGTTGCAAAGACCGCGGAGAACGGTCGCACGCAACGCCGGCAGCGGCAGCGTCAATTCGATTCGGTGACAAAACGCAAATTAATTGATTAAAAGTACGATGTCGTATAAAAACCTCAAACAGCTAAGACACCATTTACATACCCACTTGGATTGTCTGTGCGAAAAGACGCACCCACCGACGACCGATCAACCAACCAACCAACCATCCGTGTCAGTTTCGGAGGGCAACAACAAACAACGACGAGGATGAGGACGTTCGCCATAGTTTTTGTGGTGGCGCTAACTGCTGGCGCTGCAACGGCGGGTACCGCGCAACTGACGCCTACACGCTCCGCCACGGACCTGGCATTCGACATGTACAACAGCTGCTTGAAGGATTTCAGCACTAGTTGCGTGCAACCTAAGGCGATGCAATGGTTCAATCAGGCACTTCAGCAGGATGAAGTCCAAATCACCGATAAACTTTCGATTGTGCGCACAAGCCGTGTAGAACCCATACAACAGCGCTCGTACGACCCACAAGAACAGATGTTCAATGACATCGACAATTTCTTAGCCACGCACGCGTTGCGTGTCAGAGCACCAGAATTCTTCAGCACCGAGGAGGCGCGCTCTTATGTGCCAGACTTTTTGTTCAGTAACGCCTTGACCAAGGATTCCGTGGTGCCCTTGGCGGAGCGTGACCCCAATCAAGGTATGTCTTCAGTGAAGTGAGAAGAAATCAAAGGTAGTGTTTCGAATTTTGATTACGCGATTATTTTCTAGGACGCGGCATGGTGCGCAAAGTGCTTCTACCCTTCCTCATTGGCTTGAAATTGAAGACTACCGTCTTAGTGCCACTTGCATTGGCTTTGATTGCGCTCAAGACCTGGAAGGCAATGACACTGGGTCTGCTCTCATTGGTGCTATCCGGCGCTTTGGTTGTCTTCAAAATTGCCAAGCCTAAGGTAAATAATAGTTGCACTTATGCAGATTTGCATAGTTTTTTACATTTTACATTACCTTCTCCACTCGTTATGCTCTGCTGCAGATCATCAATTACGAAGTGGTCCACTATCCACACCATGTGGAGCATGTGGAGCACATTGAACACATTCCACACCACGTCGATCACTTCCCCCACCATGTCGACCACATTGTGCCGCATCACATTGACATCGTGCCACACCATGTGGATCACCATGTCGATCACCACATAGATTTGCCTCCACATGTGGAACATGTAGAGCATTTCGAGCATCCATCACCTGCTTGGGACCCACACGCTTGGGCGCGTTCATCTCAGGAGCCACAAGACGCGCAGGATATGGCTTTCTCTGGGCAAAGACAATCCTAAATTACCAGCCAGCTTTTGTTTTATTGAAAGCGGTTTTGAAACGTACGAATTCGAGTGCTAATTGAAGATAATCCGGCGATTTTATTTATTACTTTAGTTAGGCTTAAGTATTATACATCTGTCCAAAGAAATTATTTATTGAACTAAAGATGAAAAAATAACAAAAAAAATATTAGAAGCTGTTATTTATTTGTACATACATATTTAATACAAAATTTGTTAATATTTATTTTTAGCGAATATGGCAAGCTTGTTAAAAAATAGAAAATCTTGGAAAAAATTAACAAAAAAATTAAAACTTGTTTAAAATTATCAACGTTGCACAATACGTCAAATGATCACTTTTTGTATGCGAAATTAAATAAGGCTTCAAGCACGAAAAACCTTAAGCAGAGCGTAAAGCATACCATCTCTCGTAAATTAACCCATTCACGACCAACACATTTTTTAGCCCTTTCACTGTTGTAATGCAAAGATAGTTCCATTGATACTATATACGCGTTTGAAAAGTGAAATTTGTTTGTCGTGTTTTTTCTTACTAAAGGTGGTTTCCACTATGTCAAATTTTGACTACAAAATTGTTCGAAATTGTTATCAACAGAATATAGGGGTTTTCTTAAAAATCGATAAATTTCGTTAGCTATTTTCTAAATAATCATACAAAGTTTACTAAGAAAATCATCAAGATCGGTGCTGTATAAGGTTTATCGCCTATACCACTGATAATTCAGATACATATACGTTTTTGCGACAGAACTCCTTTATGCAATAAAGCAAACCGCAATAAAGCAAATTTTTGTTATTTCCCAATTGAAAGTTACACAACACAAATTTGCTTTGTTTCATTTCTGGTTGAGCAATAAGTTTAACAAAAGTGCACATAGTCAGCCAGTTACATTTGACAAAATTTCGGTTGGGTGACATAAATACCATGGCCATATTGGAGATTGGCATTATGACCACATCAAAGGGCCTTATGTCCATTATAAATAGTCATAGTGTCAACTGACTTTAATGCCGTTTCGAATTTGCCTTTAGGGCCATCTGCGGAATTTTTTATGGACCTTATGACCAGGTTGAAAAAAAGCCAATAGTTCACTGTTGAAAAGTTAAAACTACCAAATTCAAAGTTTCAACAAAAGATCAATACATGAACAAATTAAATGGATGGTTATATGCGAAATGAAAAA
Source organism: Rhagoletis zephyria (assembly GCF_001687245.7). Taxonomy (NCBI): domain Eukaryota; kingdom Metazoa; phylum Arthropoda; class Insecta; order Diptera; family Tephritidae; genus Rhagoletis; species Rhagoletis zephyria. Next base: position 7,181 of record NW_016170255.1, read on the forward strand.
ATTAATATGTGTATATGTATGTATGTAAGTATAAATTTTTCAATGTGCCCCGCGCCGTACCGCGTTCAACGTTGCGCTCACGTTCGCGACCAGCGCCCACTCCTTTCCTTTCGCAATTATGCACTGGTGGCATTATAACTGTTTAGAAAAAGTAATAGTAACAAAATAACTTTAGTTCACTGCTTTTTAATGTCCGAGAAATAGGAAGAAACAATAAAGTCCGTTCATCTTTTCATTTTTGCTATACTTATGGGTAAATATATACCTTTAAATTTATTTTAGTACTGTCATTATACTTTTTACTAAAATCTGAGTTGTTTTGATTAGAAATTTGCCGTGTTGTTATAGTTCATTTAAATATTTTTATAATGTCATTTTAATTAGTCTCTTTGATGTAAATATGGTTTTAGTATTTCTAAACAGAAATGTTCAAAAGCCCAATAAAACCATAATGGCTTTATTTCTATTTCCAGTTGGATTTAATGCCATATCGAAATTATGGTTTTATTTTCAATTGCAAATTTGTTGTCTTACTGCCGTTTGCCTTATTGCAACAAAAAGGGTATAGCAACTTAGAAGGCAACCAATTTGAGACATGCAGAAATAGGGAATGATATAAAAAGGCGCCGGCTGAAGGTATTAAAGCTGGCATAGAAGCCAGATTACATTACGTCAATACGAGGCAACTGATGGATTCTCAACCAGAAAAGAAGGCGATATATTGACTGCCATTAGCAGTGGGAGTATATCCATCCACACTGACGATTCAAATATGGAACAAGGGATCAGAGCCGGGGTCGAAGAACTTGCAGATCAACCCGTCCTTCCGTCTACCAAAGGATTGCAATGTCTTTCAAGCGTATATCTACGCTATAGAGAGGGCGACTAGTATTTTACTTAGCAGTAGAGTTGCAGAAGACAAAGCCACTATCTATGTCGACAGTCAAGAAGAACTGAAGGCAATAGGATCTACAATTGTAAAATCGGGAAATGTAGTACCACGCTGGCAACCCTAAGCTATATCAACGTCACTCTATGCTGGATCTTATCCCCGGACATTGCAATATTGAAGGGAATTAGTCGGCGGTATGGTGAGGCTCAGAGATACCAATAGAAAACTTGGATAGCTCCGTGCTACCACCGTTTAGTAATCATGTTAGGAAAATTGATGAATACATCTTGACCGCCACTAATGACTTGTAAAACAAACGGGAAGACTGTGAGAACACAAGATTATTATGGCCGCGACTTAGTAGGAATAAGACGAGGGACGTCGTTAAACTCAATAGGTCTGCAGTAAGAGTCCGCAGGACACGGTGCTTTCGCACCAATGGTCAGCGGTGATGAATACCAACAACAACTCTCAGCAGAAGCTGCCGTGATGAGGATGAGATGAGGTCTACAGACAAAGCACATCGCTTCACGCTTCTTCAACAGACTGAGCTAGCTAGCAACTGTAAGATCTCCTTGGCTTCATTAAGGATAGTAACTGATTCAGCATAATAACGACTAGAAGCTATTCTCTCGCTTAAGGGTACGTGTGTCCTCCTGACACTCGCTTAAAGAGGGCAATTACAATGGACAATTCTGTCTCCGACTGAAAGTATGGAAAATTCCACACACACCCTCTTTACCTAATGTAACCATAGCGGTGTTTTCTAACAACAAAAGCTATCATTTGGGATAATGTGCTTGTTTTGTGAATTTCTTTCACTTTCTTGTTGTACGTATAATTTAACTGCAACTTGTATTGTATTTGCGGCTACACATACTCGTACAAATCATTTTTAAAATTTATGTACTTTTTACGTCGCCTAAAGTTAGCAATTAATCAAATTTTAGGATATTCTTCATTCTACACAGGCTTATGGCTCAGCACTCGTATTTAGATTATTGCGAAAGTATGCGAATTGTGCTTGCTAAGGTAAAAATCATTTGGAAAAAAATTGAAATTTTGGCGAAAAAAAACTCCTGTTCTTTCTTGAAAACTCCGAATATTACCACTATAATGATGTGTGTGGATATTGTCCAATTTTTGATTAGTAAGACCGAAAGCAATGTGTATATTAGGCTTCGAAATTTGACTGTTCACTTATTTTGCTGTTCACTGCTCCATTTATGTATGTATGTAGGTAGTTATGTGAATCCAGTAAATATTTTTTCTAAATAAATGCTCTCAGGATTTTTTTATACTTTGAAGTCCGCGGAGCATGGCTGATATTTTTTTATGCTTTATTATTTTGTTTTTGTACCCTATTAATTAGGTAAAAATAAGCTAGCGTTATGTAACTTGGTAAATATTAATAACATTGGGTATTTTAAACAAGACACCAAAAACGGCTTCACGTAAAAAACGCCATCCTCACAATCAGCCTTAATGGCATAATTTTTCTTCACGCAATGGTAAGCGCACTAACATTCTCGTAAGATTAATTATTTTTTACTCCGTCACCATATGGCGCCCCATAGGGGACAACAGTGGTAATAAATGAACAAAAAAATCCAATATTTTTATTTGCGAAGATGTAATGCAGAATAATTGCCGAATATTCGACACTACCAAATCAAAAAAACTAGTATATATACGAGAAAATAAAAAATAATAATATGTAGATTTGAAGGAATTTGTAGTAGAATAACGATACAATTGCAATACAAAGTAGAATAACGACAGAAGAGGGCCAAAATGTTGCCCTGTGATCACAAAATATAAGATATTGGCTCCGCAAGCACTAGTCACAAAAATTTTATTATTTTTCTTTTTTTTTGCTTGAAAAAATATGTAGCGCAGTGTGGAATATTTTCCTATTTTTTCATCACATCCATACAATTTTTTTTTAATTGCTTTAATGTAGCTGCAAGGTAAGTTTCCAGTTCTTACAACGAAAACATAAAAGACGTGTTCAGATTTGATAAAAGGTGGAATTTATTCTTCTTCGAATGGGTAGAATTGAGTGTATCACCAGAAGGTACAAAACTTTTCATTTCTTCAATTAAATATTCACACATTTTCGAAAGATTAGGCAGATAAATTTAGATGTCAAGAGAGAACTGGTACGAAATTTAAATTAATTTGATTAAAAATAAAATTTGAATTTCTATAAACAAGTTTAAAAGCCTATGTTAGAGCACGGTTCCTAATTTTAGCCGCAATTTATATGGTGACGCCCCATTGTGCGCTGCCCGCTTAACCATAGTAAATTCTTTAATAAGCTATTCCTCAAAAATGAAGCTGCCTCTGTAAACCATATTCAAATGAATATTTTCCGCGGATAAATTAATGTGCAACTGAAGTTATGAAAACAGACGCATTTGAAGCTTTTTTTTTCAAACATTCGCTTTAAAATACATACATACATACATATATCTGTCTACGGCAAATTGCCTAGCAGTATTTCAAACGTCGCGAGGGACCATTTTACATAAAATTTCACTTGCGTTTCAGCGAGTTACTTAATTTGTTAATGACAACGAATAATTTTGGCTCAGTGACTATTTTTTAATTAAGGCATATCCTTGCGGAATTAGCTTGCAATTGCACGCTTCTTACGGTGGGTTTTAGTTGAACTCAAAAACAAAATAGAATAAAATAATATCAAAAGTTGTGCACTGCGAAAATCATAAGGCGGATTTGCTTGCTATTACGAAAGTATGATACGTACAACACGCCTGCTGATTTAAGTTACTCAAATTAAAGTCGAGGAAAAAATGTATCCAAGTCCAGGTCCGTTCTTTTGTTTAACAGTACAGCTGATTAGATTTGATTTAATTTGTATTACTTCTGAATTTGTCATGGTTGCCTGAAGCAATGAATCGTAAAGTTGTAAATGGTTATGTTTGTGTTGTGGAATTCTCTTAGCAAAAACTACAACCACTTGCGGCAGCAGTAAACACTGGCTGTTTCTAATGTGAAATTACAAATTATCTGATTGATGAAAAAAAAACTCAGTCGTCAAATGTTTCGTCTTATCTTCAACATTTCCTAACACCTCAACTATTTTGGCTGCCATCCATGAGGGATAGACGACTACACAGACAGCCAGTAAAGTGAAAGTTTCGCATTGACGGCAAGCGCGTCATTATCAGTGATTGGCGACTGAATCAATACGTTCAAAATGGCTCTAATGCGAGGACGTTAGCGACATAAATTGCCAATGCCATACCCGGTAAAATGCAAATGAAAGCGACTGATCAACAGCAACTCCCCTATGAAGTTGGTTGCAAAGGGTAAAGTGTGGTTAGAGGCAACTACTTACAAATAGAAATTGATTGATTTAGCTGCAAAATTTCGCTGTCGTTGCGTCAAGCGGTAAGCTATGCAGCTTGGCACGTTAACTCAGCTCTGCTTAGTTGACGGTTGGCCTAACACCTTCTTGTTGCAACGTGCAACAATTCAAATGGGCGCAGCCACTGTAATTACTGAATTTTAACTAATATAATGGTGATTTCAACCAAATAAACGGATGACCGCGAAAGAGTTCAAGTCGTTATAAATGCATAAACAGCCTGAAAGATATGCCATTAGAAATGCTATTGGCAATTCAAGTGCCGAAACTAATTTAAAAAAAAACGCAATCAAAATAAAAATTAATGCATATTTGGTTTTTATTTGCATCGAATGACGCGCCACAAGCGCGCACGTGCCAATGAAATATGTACATCAGCTACATCAAGCCATAAGACCGAGCGCCAATGGCTTTTAATCGCTTCGAATGCCATTTTTACCGTTCACTACATGCATAGCTTTATCATGAATTTTCTGCTAGTGGCTCTGTCAATTTTCAATGCGTCCGTGCGTTACTTTCGCCCCATCCACCGTCCATTGCCGCACACGCACTCGCCACTCACTTAATGCCCAACGCGAACTCTGCGCTCGTCAATATGCACTCTGAATTTCGAATAAGCGCTGCGCCCGATATCCCTTCATTTAAGCCCGGTGAGCTTAGCCCACCACTCGCTATAATCGCTACAGCCGGCCGCGATTCCCAAGAGGCGCGATGCTACACAACAATTTGTGTTGATTTTTTCGATTTTTAGGTCTCAGTACAGTGAGTTCGATTTTTTCAATATATTTATGTAATTTGAAATTCATATTTCTCTATTAATGAATGCCTATTAGTACGATGGTTTGGTTAGTGACTTGGTCCTACGGCTTCTTAGCCTCTTCAAGAGCTATTGGTGTTCAGTGCTGCCAAAAGTACTACCATAGGAGTTTTTACTACTTTTTCGTCATTCATAATCCCGTACTCCAAAAGGACCGATTATACTACTATTTTGCGAGAAAGTTTACTTTTCTATTAAAATTTATAAACTACTAAACTAAACACTGCCAAAGCACATTACATGACTGATTTTCGATCGCACTTTTCCTTTAATGTTTTGGTAAAAGTTTCTTAAGCCAAATTAAGGCATTAATTAAATCTTACGACTGCAGTTATGAACAGGGTTGCCACTTTGGTAAATTGTTACCAAAATTGGTAGAAAAAATTTGGATTGGTAAAAAGGTAAATTTTTTCTCATTTTGGTAGATTTTTGATGAACTTTCCGTTCGTGATTTATTTTTCGTAGTTATCTTTAAATATATTATAAATTTCTTTGCATTCTTCTTATATAATTACATACGTGTAAATGTATATCGATATAAGGCGAACATATCGTGCTCCATTCAAAACTAATTTTACTGGAATCCCGAGGAGCTTTTGATTGCCTAAATATTTTAAATGATTATTTAAATATAAATAAAAAATTGAGCTATGATTGTTTGCAAAAAAAATAAATCAACGCCATTTTTTATCAATGGAAAAAATTAAAAAAATCAACGGGAATTTTAAGCAGCACATTGTTTGCTATACTCAAATAGTATTTGCTTTAACACTCCATACCTTAAATTGTTCTAAAAATTCAGAGTAAAAAATTCGAAATTTAGACGAACATTTTTTTAAATTTTTCTATATGTTGTATATAGTTTGTATCCTCGATTTTTATGGATTTAGTTAAAGCAATAAAACAATTTTACTCGAAAAATATTGTGAATATTAAAAAATTCACTTTTTTTTGAGTCACTGTATTTGTCTATAACAACTCGAGTTGAAATTTTTCAAGTAATGAAGTTTCATTGTTGCCTTCAGTTTCATCACTTCCGCTTTTGGGTGAAGGAAACTGAGAATATGCCAATAATATGACTCAAATAGCATATAACTAGTTAAATAAAAAGTTCTTAAAGGCAATTTTAATTCTTACTGAAATAACAAAATAAAAATTAAAAAAACTATAGCTTTAATTAAATTAAATAAGAAAATAACAAAACTGTAGTTTTTATTAAAATAATTATAAAAAAGTTATTGGTAGATATTTCCCCGATTTGGTAGATTTTTTTCAAGTGGATGGTAAATAATTTTTTTCGTCAGTGGCAACCCTGGTTATGAATTAATATAGGCTATAATACTACATTTCACTCTTGAAGGAAATTCTCGTTTGTTGCTCCAAACACACAACGTCTGCAGGAAAGAGTCGAACACCACAACAAGCTTTTAAGGCGCTCAAGCCGTAATATAAAGCTTATAGCTGAATAGAGCGCTGAACACCCGAAAAGCTTGTTGTGGAGTTGCACTCTTATAGCCTTATTCATAAAAAATAGTGTAGCTTTAAAAAAGGTTTATAATTGACAAATGTTTGAAACCGTCAATTTATACAGCTCTTTAAACCTACTTTATTTTTATGAACAAGGCCCTTAGGCTATACTACGAGTACATAAACCGTACTTGCGGAGGTGGGACCGAAGCACAAACAGTGGCCTGCATATTCATCTTCTTTAAGACAGGAAGGGCAAACAAGGTTTCCAAGTATTCCAACTACATCCAGCGGTTCGTGCCTCGAGAAGCCACCACTTAGATATACCAAAAGTTGTCTGCTACCCTACTTGCTTAACGAAGCAGCTCTCGAAGCCTTCCAGTCATTACTGAGTCCTGCAACTGGTTGTGCGTTAGGAAATATGTGACCATAGTCCTTTGCAACCAAATCACAAGGTATTCTCGTGTGATCTGCCACTTACGAGTATTTAAAGTAAAACATAATTTAGCTGAGATTGCATTGTCTAGTTTGGAAGTATTTATTTTGAAGGCTGTCAAATGACTTGCGCGCATTTGGTCCAATGTCCCTTACATATTTTCCATCATGTTGTGACTGTCCTTGAGGATTGCAAAAAAAAGCCGTCAGCAAAAAAAAAAAATTAATAAAAATCAATGCGATTTTTTAACCGCTCAAAACTCGCACTTGTTTTACTAGAATTTTATAGGCTTGTTAACTGCATACCCGAAAAATTTCTAAAAATTCAGGTTAAAAAGCTCGAAATTTAGATAAAAATTTGTGGAATTTTTCTAAGTTCTGTATAAAGTTTGGAAGTGTAATTTATATAGATTTTGTTAAAGCATGAACTTTTTTTTTGTTTAAAAAAAATATCAACAAAAATTTGAGCTTGAAAAATATTGTAAACATTGAAAACGAAACACCATTCATCCATTTTTGACCGCCGCTGTATGCACTTCACTATTACTTGCAACTGCAATTTCAGCTAACTCGGAATTAGGAATGTTGAGATTTGCCATAATTGCTAAATTTGGTGTTACTTTCTGCAAGAGATAATAAAAGCTTAAGTAAAAAATAATAATTTACCCTTTTATACTTTACCACGTCGTTTAAAAGTTAATTACCTTCAATATTTATGATTTCTAATGATTCCACTATTTTAGAATAAAAATAGGTTTGTTAGTTAAAACACTCTTTACAGAAAGAGTTGCAGATAATTGCAGCTGGAATATATACATATAAATCGTAACTAGTAGAAGTAATTAGTGATATATCACAACAAACCGGTTGGAAAAGAAAAAAAAGATGTATGTATGTAGTCCATTGAATTAAGAAATGCGCAGAAAAAATACTAATTTCTTTAAATTAAATATTTATATATATTGGACGGAAAATCAAGTCATGTAATGCCATTTTCAATGATTAGATATATGCCTCTTATGATAAACAATAAATGTTCTGTTAAGATGAAGTTCGTTTCAAAGTTCTATCACTTGAAACAAGTATGTAGTTAAAAGCTTGTTTATGCAGGCATTCGGACCCATGACTTTACTGGCTTAGTTCTCAAACTTGAAATTATATTTACTGCAAAATCTTGTAAAACCGGGTGACCAAGGGCTGTAGTATTAGTAATAAGTGGGGAAGACAAAAATATGCACAAAAAACTAAATTATTTGATCATGAAAACGACTCTAAAATATTAAAAATATGCTCGACATATGCCCCAAAAATGTATATGTACAATGTATGTATATTTTCTGAAGAAAATTTCTTCGATTATCGCATAAAAAGTTGTTGTATATACCTATATGTATGTATCGAAAATGAACTCTCTACGTTAAAAGGTGTCAATTCACCAGGCAAAAATATTGCTTCCCATAAATTATTTTCGTTGCTGATATTGAGCAGTTACAATACCAATTGCGTCGTCTACTTCTTTTTAAAACATTTGGAGTCTACTCCCCAAAATGTCAAAATACACCCCAAAATTTAAGTTTTTTACTACTCTGAAAAAAATATAAAACGGCAGCACTGTTGGAGTTTAGTATTGGCCATTGGCTGATGGTGATTATATTTACTAGTGCGCTTGCATTTTGAATTCAAAATGAATTTCGTGACATTTCGGCAATGATTTCGATCCAAGTACTCCTGGATTTTCAATTTCATTTTCGTTAACAAATAAGATCGAATTGCGTGACGCTACTCAACAAACAACGAATCAGCAGCTACATATACACTTGCAGTGGCACTTGTGCACACACACACTGGCGCACTGCCCACTATGAAAGCCGAATTTGTTATCATTTTGTTTTTTT
>NW_016170256.1:0-8128 GCF_001687245.7 Rhagoletis zephyria
TTCAAGCTGAATGCAAAGCAATATCGTCCAATTCGAGAGTCCTCAAAAGTATTTTCCAGGATATGTTAAAGACTATTGCATTTACGTACCTACAGTTACTTTTTCACATAATGGAATTAACTAAAATATTTATGTAAACACTTGTTGCACGTCCCCTACTTTCATATAACGGCAAATTTAGAAACCACGAAAAATGGACTTAAAATGGGCCCTAATTGTATTATGTCAATGCTGTCTCTTATACACATCTAGNAACTAAAATATTTATGTAAACACTTGTTGCACGTCCCCTACTTTCATATAACGGCAAATTTAGAAACCACGAAAAATGGACTTAAAATGGGCCCTAATTGTATTATGTCAATGTATGCAAATACTTATAAATATGCTTGCAACTACTATTAACTTATCAAACGATTCCTAATCTTTGACAATACATGTTTGACTTCATTCACCACGATCTTGAAAACTGACCAAATCGGCGTGTCCAAGTCCATGGTCATTAAAACGTTTGAAATAAATCTCGTCTCACTTTTTTGTATTTTTCACTTGTTTGCTGAAGTAATGAAGAATTGAAAATTCATAAGGGAAAATTATAGTTTTCTTATTTTGTATTTTAATATCTTAAAAATTTGTAGACTTATTGAGAAATGATAAATAAACGTGAGGTACTAAATTTAATAACCTTTAATTTGATATATCTTCCTGTTTATAACAATTAACGCATTCCATAGATATTACAAGCCAAACTTTCATTTTCAAAATTCATACACTTTGATTCAATTGCGCGGGCTAAAGATAAGTTTTAAATTAATCTTTCTTGGCCAATAACAATTTTATTTTCCCCCATACAAAATCGACCCAGCCTAATATACATACATACATATGTACATAAATATTCAAAAATAATGTTGTTGCAAAAACCCTCAATACAAATCGAATTCGATACCGTAAAAAGAAATATTCATATTTTTTTGGACTTATCAAATTTTCTGTGACTACTTTGGACTTAGCAATTTTGCACATCACGGTGCTTTAAGCATCGCTCCCACACCACTCCCGGAGTAATTTTTGGTATGGTAGTAAGCTACGACTTACAAGCCACACTGGGGCTCTGCATTAATGCATCCCTGAATAAATCCCAGCTCATTGCACAGCAGCCTACGGCAGCTAGAGCATGAATCCTCCAATGGAATCCCTGATACATGGTAAATGGGTCACATCTTGCGCTACCGCTTCGTCAGCCTGCCCGCATATCTCACTCTCTCTCTCTCGCATGGCAGGCATATGGAGTGCGTGATTGGCTTGATGTGCAACGTATACACCATACGGGCTCATTGAGCTCGATGCATAANTCCAAGTCCATGGTCATTAAAACGTTTGAAATAAATCTCGTCTCACTTTTTTGTATTTTTCACTTGTTTGCTGAAGTAATGAAGAATTGAAAATTCATAAGGGAAAATTATAGTTTTCTTATTTTGTATTTTAATATCTTAAAAATTTGTAGACTTATTGAGAAATGATAAATGAACGTGAGGTACTAAATTTAATAACCTTTAATTTGATATATCTTCCTGTTTATAACAATTAACGCATTCCATAGATATTACAAGCCAAACTTTCATTTTCAAAATTCATACACTTTGATTCAATTGCGCGGGCTAAAGATAAGTTTTAAATTAATCTTTCTTGGCCAATAACAATTTTATTTTCCCCCATACAAAATCGACCCAGCCTAATATACATACATACATATGTACATAAATATTCAAAAATAATGTTGTTGCAAAAACCCTCAATACAAATCGAATTCGATACCGTAAAAAGAAATATTCATATTTTTTTGGACTTATCAAATTTTCTGTGACTACTTTGGACTTAGCAATTTTGCACATCACGGTGCTTTAAGCATCGCTCCCACACCACTCCCGGAGTAATTTTTGGTATGGTAGTAAGCTACGACTTACAAGCCACACTGGGGCTCTGCATTAATGCATCCCTGAATAAATCCCAGCTCATTGCACAGCAGCCTACGGCAGCTAGAGCATGAATCCTCCAATGGAATCCCTGATACATGGTAAATGGGTCACATCTTGCGCTACCGCTTCGTCAGCCTGCCCGCATATCTCACTCTCTCTCTCTCGCATGGCAGGCATATGGAGTGCGTGATTGGCTTGATGTGCAACGTATACACCATACGGGCTCATTGAGCTCGATGCATAACCACTCGCAAAGGTAATCCCTACCTCATCTACTACTCTAAGTCGACCACAACTCTAAACCTGGTCTCCCGCTCTCCTTCAGCTATACATGAAGTTATAAAGACAACTAATAAACATATGTATGTACATGTTCATGTGTACATGCATACATACATATATATTAGGCCGGGTCGATTTGTGGGGAGGCAAAGAAATCGCCCATTGCTCTGTGAAAATCATATTCTAGGGATCAAAATAAGAAACTTTGCCGAAGGAACCATACCTCTAAAACGAATTCTGATGTCCCCCAATTTGGGTCGAACTTTTGGGTAGGGGCAAATTTTGAAAAATCCCACTTTGACCCATTTAGAGTGCTCCAATCGAGTCCAAATGTATGACCGACCCCCACTAACTTTGGAGGCCCGACCCACCGATGCCAGTGGCACACCCCCTGGAACCCCCCTGGGGGTTCACCATACAAACATTTCAAAAAATCGCCGGTTTTGCACTTTACATGAAAAAATCAGCGAAATGCCTATGTTTTTTCTTTTTGGAGTTTATTTTTCTCTTTAGAAATTTATTTAGTCAGAACATATGTAAATGAAAAAATGAATTTAACTTAGTAATAGAAAAGAAATTAAAAAAAATTATTAGAAATTAGCGTTTTTACAACCCTTTTAAAACCAAGGCATCACTGTGATGCATTTGCATGTCGTAAACATAGTTGTGTGGGTTTTTTATTCAACCGTTTTAAAAAATGAAGGTATCACTGTGACACAATTGCAAATCGGAAAATTGCTTGTGTGCGTTTTTTAAGACACAGCTGCATGTCGTAAACTTACTTGTGTAGTTTTTTTATAGCACCTACTTAAGAAATGAAGGTTGTTTTTACAACCCTTTTTGTGGGTATTTTAAGGCACCTTCTTAAGAAATGCGCGTTTTTTGCAACCATTTTAACAATTAAGGTATCACTGGAATGCACCGCAACCCTTTTAAACAATGAAGGTATCACTGTGACACAATTGCAGATCGTAAAATTGCTTGTGTTGTTTTTTTTTAAGCCACCACAAGACACAGCAGGTAGAATTGAAATTACCATTTCATTCTTATTACCTCGTCTCGTAGACCATATATAACGCAACAGTTTTTGTGAATGCATTAAGTCGTTGTGAAGAACTCAAAGTGTGAAGTGCTAATTTCAGATAAAAAAATATTTCAAAAAAAATAATAAGTGAAGTGACCATTCCAAATCAAAAAGTTTACAATGAATCCACCATCCTCTACACCGCAAGATGAAGCAACTACATCAACAACTATCGAAAACCCAATGAGTCATATACCCAAGCATGATGTTACTGTTTTTGGTGTGTCTACTGATTTAACTGATCTTAATTTACCAACCCATCTGGATATCTTGAGATATTATTTTTACTTAAGCGAACGTGCTAAAACAGAACAAAAAAAGTTTTCCCATAAATCATTCACTATTCAAGTACAAGATAAGTTGATTGGAATTTGGGAAAAACTTGGTATGGAAATAATGCTGAAAAAAAGTGTATTTAATAAATTGAATAAATTGCTTGACAAGTATCAAGAGCAAATCAAGAGAAGAAACAACACCCAACAATTTACAGAGTATGTAAAATCTCTGGAAACAATTTTTTACATTGGAACATGTAAATGCGATTTGAAGGCAGCTCCATGTGCATGCGGCTGGGTTCCCGAACGCCTCAAAGAGTTCATGCACGATCAACATAATCAGAGAAGACTAACAATGGATGCATTTGTGATGGAAACTGAAGAGCAAGGAGCAACGTCTATGTCATCAATGCCAACATACCAAGATCCCGATGATTCAACATACGCACCGCCACCGGTTCAAGAAGATATGGATAGAAGCACAAGTTCACAATACACAGAGAGATACGATTGTTTTAACTTTGCCTTGGTATGTGACAGATTTGGTGTGCCTGACAGAGTAGCATCAGCATTGGGAACCGCTCTTTTGCAAGATTTTAAAATTAAAGATAAGCATGGGAAACCTCTCATCATGGATAAATCGAAAGTTCGCAGAGAAAAAGAGAAATGCAGACAAGAAGTGCTTCGCAAACGGTTAGATGATACCAATTTGTTAGCGTTTTCATTCGATGGCAGAAAAGATGATACTTTAACGATAGATAAAATTGATGAGAAGTATCATACTAGGATGGTAAAAGAACCTCATCTTGTTATTTTGAGAGAACCCAATTCTGAATTGATTGGTTACGTAAGACTGGAACATGAAACCGCTGAATACAAAACAACCAAATTAAATGGTTTTTTCAACGATAAAAATATATCACTGGATGCATTAATTGGAATATGCACTGACGGTGAGCCAACAAACACTGGCCCACACGGTGGAATTATACGACGATTCGAATTGCTGTTAAAAAGACCATTGCATTGGTTCGTTTGCCTTCTACACTTCAACGAACTTCCGTTTCGGCATTTGTTTGAAGCTTTGGATAAATCAACCAGCACTGGACCAAGATCGGCAACCGGAAAACTGAGCCGTCAAATCGAAACTTGTGAAACTCTTCCGGTAAGTTATTGCTATCACTCATTTATTATAATTGTCAACCATTTTTAATTATTTTATTATTATATATTTTCAGGTGGTGGACGGCTTCCAGAAAATTGAGTTGCAAAATATGCCCCCTGCTCCAGAAAAAATTGAATTTTCCACCGATTCGAAGTACTTATACGACATGGCCCATGCAATTTCTAGCGGCGTGGTTCCGGTGGATCTGGCTAACATCAAACCAGGGAAAATTGTACATTCTCGGTGGCTCACCAAGGCCGCTAGATTATTGCGATTATATGTGACAACGGAAAATCCAGATGCAAATTTAAGAATTCTGGTTGAATTTATAATTAAATGTTATGTGCCAATGTACTTCAATATCAAGTATTACAGCTCTGTCGTGTACGGCAGTGCATTATTTTTCAAGTTCATTGGTTGGTCACGATTTCTAGAACCTCGTTTACGCAAAATTGTCAATCAAGTAATTAAAGATAATTCATATTATGCGCATTCGGAAAATATCTTGTTATCAATGTTGTTTGATGATAGCAAAGAAAAGCGCGACTGTGCCATCAAGAAAATTCTACGCTATCGAACCGATGTTGACGAGCCAATGGAACTTAGAGTTTATAAAAAACCAGATATAAACTTTAATTGCACAAGTTATACGGAAATGATCAATTTGAATGATATAAATATCGTATTTGAACCACCATTCACGCGAAGCATTCCGTACGATACATTGAAAGAATATTTAAATCAAGATGATCCACCGTTTAATGATCCAAAAATTCCATCACACATACAAGGAACGGAACGACATGTTCAATTGCTAGCTAGCGTTTCCAAACGGGTTATACCGGAAAATGTAGAGGCTGTTATGGCGACGACATTAGAGAGCCGTGCGAAATTGCCCAGACTTGAAAGTAAAAAAGACTTCAAACAATAATTTTTTTTAGTTTCTTTTCTATAACTCACTTAAATTAATTTTTTCATTTACATATGTTCTGACTAAATAAATTTCTTAAGAGAAAAAATAGATATTATTATAAATAAATAATAAATATTATTATAAATAAATAAATAAAAATAAAGAAAAAACATAGCCATTTAGCTGATTTTTTCATGTAAAGGCCAAAAATGGTGATTTTTTGAAATGATTGTATGGGGAACCCCCCAGGGGAGTTCCAGGGGGTGTGCCACTGGCATGGGTGGATCGGCCGTCCAAAGTTAGTGGGGGTCGGTCATACATTTGGACTCGATTGGAGCACTCTAAATGGGTCAAAGTGGGATTTTTCAAAATTTGCCCCTACCCAAAAGTTCGACCCAAATTGGGGGACATCAGAATTCGTTTTAGAGGTATGGTTCCTTCGGCAAAGTTTCTTATTTTGATCCCTAGAATACGATTTTCACAGAGCAATGAGAGATTTTTAAATCGACCCGCCCTAATGCATACATATATTTACGCAGAAATACCTGGAAACATATTTTTTTATACATTTTTTTTTCGTTGATTAAAAAAAAAGGAAAAAAGGAGGCCGGTGTTGTGGGGCGTTTTAAGTTACATTTGTCTGTACGTGTGGGCAGAAATATAACATTAGGGTAGTTCTGTTACAATTTTTTTTGGCGAGTAGAAAAAAAAGGAAACCGAATAATAAATAAATAATAGTAGGGCTAATTTGTTATTGAAGTATAGGACTAATCTGTAGGAGTATTTTTGGTTACTATTTTTGACCTTTTATTTGAATTTTTAATATTTATAGCTTATAGTGCTGGAATCTAATAACTTGAATTGAAGATTTTTTTTCTTTGCTTGTACATAACTACTGTTAAGTGAATTAGTGAATTTGCGAAGAATTTATTTTTAATTTTTGAAGAACATACGTAGTAGTAAGGTTAGGATAATCAACTCACTAAAATAAAATTGTATAATAAAGGGAAGAAAACAGTGAACACAATGGTTTGTACTTATTCAGTTATTTGAGGTAATACACAGAAGCATTATAATGGAATGCTGAACGTTTTAGGTTGGTGTGGGTGTTACCCTTAGGCAGAAGAGGGGACATGTGGGTGTTGACCATAGACTGGACGGTTAGTTGACGTATGAACTAGTGACCGACGGACTTTGTCATGCTTGGGGGGTGTTGCTAGGTAGCAGGAGTCGCGGCAACGCCCATGGCTACGCGTAGGTCGCACGTGGAAGGGGAGGGACGATTCCACCTGACAGGACGGGACCTCATATTTTGCATCTTTTTCCTTCATCTCCTGTGCTTCGACGTGTTTTTATCTTTCTTTTGTTACATTAATCAGGCATGACTGAACAATTTTGTTGATGTGGGTGTAGGTAAGGCGGGTGGTAAAGACCCCCCCATCCGACGAGCTAGACCGAGTTCGCCACCATGCCTGTGCACCACCTTGCTTCACCGGACATTTCACCCATGTAACAATGGCGCCCAACGGTAATAGCCCAATAGATTTTATTCTTCCCATATTTTTGCTTCAGCTTTTTACTCTTCTTCTTCTCCTATCACTTCTTCTTCCTTATTTTAGAGTATTTTTTCTTTTATTCCTAACTATCAGACCCGGCGAACTTCGTCCCGCCCAAAATTAATTTTTTTATTGAAATATTTGGTCCAACGTTTTCGCCAGCAATTCACCTTCACGTTTGGCTGTGTGGTCGACAGAAGGCATATCCTCCATTGCTGTTTAGTCACCGTAAAGCAAGGACCGCAATGGTTCTGATGGTTGATTTAACGGGAGTAATTTGACTTTGATCCCTGGTGCCTCCGAGTCGACGATTTTTAGCAATAACTCGGCGCCAGCGCCACTAAAAATTATCATTAAAATCGTTTCGGTCGTTTAGGAGGAGTTAATCCACCAGAATAAGTCTTTTACATACTGACACTCTTCGGCATTTTTTCCCATACAAAAACTCTCACGCATCTGCGAAAAAAATTCTCAAAAATCAACGGTATCTTATAGTAATGAAACGCAACTTTTCGATCTAATAATCAGGTATGTCGCAGAATCCGACTCGGAATAGATTTTTGTCGAAAATGAAAACCGATACCTGTTTCATTTGGTGTCGCGAAAATCTATCGGATTTCCATTTTTCGAACATGAGCAAATCCGATATTCGAATCAGCTGTTTCTGTCCACCTCTGCATTGTGATTGTGGTATTTTGTAGCAAATAGCAAATAATTTATTAAATTTGTGCATTTTTTGGTGAAATAGCGATAAAAAAACATGAGTTCTGTTCTTTTATTGCTTTTAATTATGGAAGAAGAGCGGTTAGAAAAATTGAAGCGGAGAGTTTTACGAGATCACAACAATCCTCTGGAGCTTCCGGAGCCTGTGTAA
>NW_016170256.1:14553-16079 GCF_001687245.7 Rhagoletis zephyria
TATCTGGTGATTTTATTGCTTGCTCAAAAGTCGTCGGTTCCTCCGTAATCGTTGCATAGCTAGTACCATCGAAGCGCTTTCTTCTTCTCGACTAGGTAAGCGAGAATTTAATATGTTGCCTGAATCAATATGACCCGTAGTTCTTGCCGTAGATTTGCTTGAGAGATCATCCACCGTTACACTTTGGCACTGGTTCGAGGTCGCATCTAAATCATCTTCTATGATAGTTACCTCAGCTGGTTGCTCAGTGAGAAATTGCACATCTCGCGCTACTGACACATTATTAGCTTCGTCCAAAACGCGATAACCCTTGTGATTGTTGTCATAACCGACAAAAATGCATTTCTTCGATTTTGCTTCAAGCTTTGTACGCTTTTGCTTTGGTATGTGCACATACACTTCAGAGCCAAAAATACGAAAATGATCAACTTGTGGCTGCTTACCAAACCAAAGCTCGTAGGGTGTTTTCCCTTTCACCGTACTAGTGCCCGTACGATTTAAAATGAAGACAGCTGTCTGCACTGCTTCTGCCCATAAACGAAGATCCAGACCTTTAGCGTGTAGCATCGACCGCGCCGACTCCATTATAGCTCGATTTTCTCGTTCGGGGGCTCCGTTTTGCTCTGGAGTATAGGGTATGGATCGGCGATGATGAATACCGTTGCCGTGAACCAACTTTTTCATCTCCTCATTGATGAACTCAGTCCCGTTGTCGGTTTGTCAAATTTTAATTGGGTGCCCACAATGTTTCTCTGAAATGTTTAGTACGATTTGGAACTTTTCAGTAGCTTCAGATTTAGTTTTAAGAAAAAATACAAATCGAAATTTTGAAAACTCATCTTTAAAGAGGATAAAGTATCTTGATCCGCCAAATGATTTATCTTCGATTGGCCCACAAACGTCGGCGTGAATAATTTCTCCGCATTTTGTTGACCTCTGTGTGCTCAAGCTGAAACTTAAACGATGCTGCTTACCAAAAGCGCAGCCATCGCAATCAAAATTTTCATCAGAAAAGTCAATGTTGTTGCTTCTCAAAAATTCGCGAACATGCTTTAAGTTTTGGTGACCTAACCTTTCGAGCCATACTCGCAACGACGTTCGCTTAATTGCAATGCTCGCTAGTAGTATATTTATGGCGGTTCTGGAATCGGTGCAGCAGCGCTGCTAGCAGGTTTCAGAACCGCCATAAGGTTTGCTGTTGCTCCGGTGCAGAACCGCTATATGGTTTGCTGCTGCTCCGCCGTAAGCTTTGCTGCTCCGCCAAAAGATGTCGCCGTTCGTAATCCAAGTTCAGAACCCAGATAAAGGCCGCAAGATGTCGCTGGTGACAAATCTCAGTCCGGAACCGGAACCGATCACAGGGTGTTCCGCTGATGGAAATCCAAGAAATCCGATACAAGGTGGTTTATATGTCGAAAATTGGTAAAGTGTATTGGTATACATATATACCTACGTATTCTCATACATACATCTATAAGCAAACATACATACATACATATGTATATACATATATAGATGCTCCACCC
>NW_016170257.1:0-1517 GCF_001687245.7 Rhagoletis zephyria
GCTGTATGAGCTTTACAACGACATGGACATAGTGCAGCGAATTAAAATAGAGCGGCTCCACTGGCTTGGCCATATCGTTCGAATAGACACCGACGCTCCAGCTCTGAAAGTATTCAACTCGGAACCCGCTGGTGGTAGCAGAGGAAGAGGGAGGCCCCCACTTCGATGGNCAGGTGGAGAAAGACTTGGCTTCACTTGGCGTTTCCAATTGGCGTCAGATGGCACAGAGGAGAAACGACTGGCGTGCTTTGCTGAACTCAGCCAAAATCGCTTAGGCGGTTACAGCGCCAAAAAAGAAGAAGAAGGTCATAAAAACCCGATGACAACCTCACAGTCGGCCATTTCAATATAGCATCGGTGAATAGCAACCGGAAGGGGTAAGAACAAAACTTTTCTACACATTTTAAGTGAGAAGAAAATAAGAAAATTGTGAAAATTTGTGATAGTGCGCGCTTTTGTATTGAAAACTAAATAAATAAAGTGAAAATTTTAGTGAAAATCGACACGAGAAAAAAAGGAATCACCTCTTAGTTTTAAGTAATTTGTTGTTAAAGTGCGAAGTTCATCAAACAGGTTGATGCAAATTGCAGCGATGCTATCATCCAAAAAGTGCGGAAATAGATAAATGTGAACAAATCACACGTGAACTTTGAAAAGATCGTCCATTTATGCATATATAAGTGATCGTTGCGTTTTTATATCAAAATGGCTAGTGGAAGTGCAAAGCATTTAAACAACAAATTACTTAAATACTAGTATTAAAAAAGTGAAAATAGTGAGAATTCATGTAAACATATTTGTTTTAGCATTCCCGTAAAGTTTCATGCGACAATTCGTTATAGTGTCACCAACTTTTACCTACCTGCAGGCAAGAACTATACAGAGACAACATAACGGAAGATTAACCTATTACCTGCTTCTGCAATAAAAAAGGACACCATGGCATTTCTAATAATTAATCATCGACGCAAATCACATTACCTAAGATAAATGAACATATAGCATTTTCAGTTTAAATGAAACTTTTTTCAAATTAAATGAAACCTTTTTCAGGTTAAGCGAAACCTTTTTCAAATTAAATGAAACCTTTTTCATGTTAAGCGAAACCTTTTTCAAATTAAATTAAACCTTTTTCAGATTCAGTGAAACTTTATTCAAATTAAATGAAACTTTTTTCAGATTCAATGAAACTTTATTCAAACCAAATGAAACTTTTTTCAAGTTAAATGAAACTTTATTCAAATTAAGTATTAAACTATTTTAAATTAAGGAACAGAAAATCAACTTAACCTATTAAGAGCCGTTTGCACCATGTCTGGCTAACACTAAAGGCTCTGTTATGCATACTTGGCATTGCTTGAGAGTTGTCACATAAGGAATCTGTTAAATGAGCTTCGCGTGTAAGCTGTTACCCAACGCACAGCATTACATACGTAGAAGTCTGTTGGTTTTTGATTTCTACGTAAAAATGGTATAGCAGTGCATGCAATGCCAAGTATGCATAACAGAGCCTTAAC
>NW_016170257.1:13845-16077 GCF_001687245.7 Rhagoletis zephyria
GTATTACAATTCGAATAAAGCTACATCACAATTTTATAATTGGAATAATTTAGATAAATTTTCAAATAATAAGTCAGTTTCACGCTAGCTCTTTTAAAGTAAATTTGTGCATATCATTTAGATATTTACTATTTGTATGTTCCACAGCATGCTTTCGATAAACATAGACTTCACATCACTGCGGTTGTTCTGGCTATTTCACACAATTAACAAGAAAATGGTACCTTATTCTTTTGCAAAATCATGCAATGAAAATAAAAATTACATAAACGGATGATCAAACTTGATATTATTTAATAAAAATGTAATTTTTCCAAAATATCGTTAAAAAAAATCGATACATTTTCACACTCGTTTTGCTATATCGTAAACTAAGTCGAAACTACTTTAGGCGTGTTTGATTTGACCAGTTATATAAGCTATTAGCTTATTTTGTATGGAAGACTTAGCCAACATAATTATATTGGCTTGTGACAAGCTATCTTGGCTTGTATATTGAACTAGCGGCATTGCCAGTTGATTAATATTTTTCATTCACGGTAGTTGGATTATTCACACTTTATTGCCAAAAAAAAGTTGTCGTTCACGATATACACCATTTTGATAGATGAAAATGTAAACAAAAAAAAGATAGACAAAAATAGAGTATAAAAGAAACGCGTGTAAATTTTGTGCCTTCGACAAAATATGGATTAACCAAACATATACACAACTGGTGTAAGTTGAAAATGCCAAATTTAATTAAAGATGCAGTAAGTATTGTTTTATAATTAAACCAAACCAAGTTTGCATACTTTCCAATTTCTAGTTTTTCTGTAGTTGTTCCAGTATACATTACGCTGATGATGAAGAAATAATAGAAATACTAGCTGATGTAGCTGCTGAAGCTAGTTCAACGGGGGACGATTCTGAGGAAGAACAGGTAGAGCATCCAAAATTTGTCGGTTTCATCGACGTTATCGATGAGTATGCAGATGAGGATTTCAAGTCCCATTTTCGCCTGAATCGAAAAACAGTGGATTATTTAATAAGTAAGGGTTTCTTCCGTTTTACAAATTTTTACTGAAACAGTGTTATATTTCTAAAGCGAGGTATAATGAAAACGATCAAAATCACAGCCGTACAATGTCTGGAAAGCCCAAAATACCTGCAAAGACAATGATATATATGTACATATGGTACCTAAGCAACACCATAACCTACAGACAACTTGCTAACTTGTTTGGTGTAACGAAATCCACTGCATGGGCAATTGTTCGTCGCGTTGTTGCGTGGATCATTTCAATAGGATACGAGTTAATCAAGTGGCCAACTGGAAAAGCAGTGGAAGATACCACGAGAAAGTTTTTGCAAAGAAAGAAAGTACCTGGTGTCATTGGTGCAATAGACTGCACACATATAACTATTAACGCACCAAAAAAAGATAAGCATATATATTTTGATCGAAAACGAAATTACAGCTTAGTTTTACAGGAAATTGTCGATGCCGATATGAAGTTCATTGATATTTATTGCGGCGAGCCTGGGTCCTACCATGACTTCAGAGTACTCAAGAGATCAGCGTCTTATAGGAAAGCAGAAAATAGTGTTGAAAATTTGTTTCCAAACTCTACATTTACTACGGTATTCAAAGAATATGGTTCACTAACAGAACAACAAATCAGATTCAACAAAATTCATTCGTCGGCAAGAATTGTTGTAGAAAACGCGTTCGGCTTACTCAAAGGTCGTTTTCGCAGACTTCTTAAGTTTACAGAGCATAAAGATTTATGCGCTGTAACACATTTGGTGGCGAGCGCATGTATTATGCATAATATAAATATATTAAAAAACGACGACACCTTCATCGTTGAAGCAAGTGAAAGTGTGGAATTAGAACCAGTCTCTGTGAGCGAAAGTGACATAATGAGTAATGAGTTATTTATTCAGCTATTAAGAGGAAATGTTTGAGCTTAAGCTTGAGTTGATTCAATTGTATTTTATTACAATCCATACATGTTTTGTTGAAAAAATAAACGGAATTCTATTTGAATAGTAGCCAAACTATATTTAATTTTTTTTATTTACTTTTTTGTCTTTTTTAATATTTAACCTTTTTCTTTTCTAATCATCTCCGCAGCAATGTTGTAGGAGTTTTAACTTTTCCTCCTCTATTTTAAGTTTTTTTTCCTCCAACTCTAGCAGCAAATCACGCTTCTTCTCTAAATTTTGCAACATACGCTGAATATCTGC
>NW_016170258.1:0-16073 GCF_001687245.7 Rhagoletis zephyria
TTATATAAAACTTGTACCCGATAATATTTCTACTGCTCCAAAGAACCTACACCCCGAAAATGAAAGTTATATATGCCAACAATAAGTTGCTAGAGCACTTTAAAGGCTCAAAATTTACCCCAAAATAAGGCAATGTTTACCGTTGTTTTTACGACAGAAACCGAATTGGTTATTTACAAAAATGAATCTGTCGACANAATAAGCGTTTTTGTGAAGCTCTAAAAATTACAACTACAACATTTGAACATAGCCCCCATACCTTAAGGTAAGACGTATTCTACGTCAAAAATCGAAAAATTTCGAAAATTCGAAATTTGGTTTCTGACAATTAGGCGCAATGGGGCCAATAAGTTTTTCATTACCCTTAATAAAAACGAAATTTTGCATTTAAACAGGTGGCAATGCCCTTCAAAATATTCTCAATATATAAAGCTTTCAAATGTTGTATTATATACTTAATTCAACTTGTTAATTTAATTGACTTCAACTTTTTAAATAGGTTAGAGCCCAAATAAAAATGTGTTTTAAATAAAGCTTTTTTTACTCTCATTCGTTTGGCGTCCACGTTGTAAAATTTCGTTGAACTTCTTATTAAATTGAATTTAACTTTTTAAGTCAGAAAATATCCTATATGTTAAGCCATGTTATAGGCTATATGTAAGCCAAATCTTATCGAAATTCATCTAGCTGGTTAAGCGTGAATGAGCAACAAAAATATTCATATACCTAGTCACAAACTTTCACATTTTCTAATATTACTTGTATTAATAGGGTGTGCACATTATGTTTTATAATGATACAAGAAACTAAAATTGCACTTAAACAATTGTATTTTCTTCTTTTGCAGGTAAGAAAGAAATTACATATCAATATAAGTGGCCTTGGCTTGAAAGAAGCTATTCAAAATTTTATAGCTATACAAGGTAAAATATAAAACAAAACTAAAAATGATTATAATTGTTCTACATAGTTATCTTTAATGATTAAAGTCATTATAAATTATAATTTTTATTGACTTTGAATTTAGGAAGCTCTAGTTAAGTATTGCCTCTAATAAATTACCTGACTGGCAAATACATACATTTCACCTTCTCGTCTGAGGCATTTCACCTGTTTAATGAATATTTAAATGGCTGCACCATTTCTGACAGAATATTGCAACCAAAAATAAAAATGCATTAAATGCCACTCAACGTTCAAATTATGCAAGTCACGTGTTGTGTGAAAGGTGACCTAAAAAGTGATTTAATTACTTTCAGAATGATGGACGCATTTAAACAGAGCCTAAAGTTCATGCAGCTAAGCGAAGAGGAATTTTAAAATTAATTTAAGAGCGAAATAAGAAGAGCACGGGAGCAAAAATTGCTGGAAATTTTCTGTTAATTAAAAAAATTCAAATATAGAAATTTTCAAACTGAGCAACATTTCCTTTGACCAGAAAATATATGCCTACGTTTCGTACAAAGAAATTTTTAATGTAACGCGAAGTCTGCATTCATTTCTTAGGGATTTTTCGGTTTTTTTATTTTTTCTTATTTTTTTTTACATTTTGCTCTTCAACGCCCACTGCAAGTGCAGCTTTCATCGCAAGCGAATTTATTACACGCTGCTGCTGGCTAATATTAGCTTTGTTCCCATAAAAAGTACACCGATAAAAGTGCTGCACATAATTTATGGCGCATGCGTATCGCAGTCAACCACCAAGCCAATTCATTTGCAGGCTGGCTGGTACCAGAATCAGGCCAATGGTGGAATGCATCATCTCTGTTGCAAGTGATAGTGTGTATGCTAGCGCTTGGTGTCACCCCAAAATGCCCTTAAACCTTTTTCGGTGCAACGATAGCATGCATAATCAACGTAATCATCATTATGCCTGACAAAGAAACTGTCAAAACTGTTAATCATAATTTTCACCAATTTTCGAATTTTTGGTTCTTTATCGTTTTTATCTGCCCCTTTTCTGCCTTCATCCTTTCGGTTTGGTATCATTTGCCATTTAACAAGAATTTAATGCCCATTTTTGCACCCATTTAAATGGCGACGCAATGCAAACGAAATTAATGAAAGGTGTCTTATGAGAAGTGCAACACTGCAAGGGGGTTAAGGACGGAGTGGGGTGCAGTTTTTGTGGTACCAAGCAGCTCATCACTCTTCTCGCACACTCTCGCTGCGCCGTATTTTATAGCTTTATTGTAGCCAGTCGGCTGGCTGGCTGGTTGCCGTATTGGATGGTCTGCTACAAAAATCGAATTTCGAAAGAAAACGAAATGAAAACAATTTATCAAAGCATAAAAAGGCGATAAAAACGATTTTGGTTAACATCTCTAAACAGAAAAAAAAATATTAACAAAGTGGTAGAAGAAACAGTTAAAAAGCGCACACAGGTGAGATGCACACAATGAGAACCAGCCAGAAAACGTACCAACGAGGCTGTACTGCGGCCAAAAAAGAAAAAAAGACATTAAGTTGCAGTGAAGAATGCAGCCAGCAGCTATTAGCTGCAGTCCAACCGGCAAACGAAATGAGGTCAAAGTAAAAGCCAAAAATCAAGGAAGAAGAAGAAGCATACAAAAAAAAACAAAAAGCATGTCAGCCTTTGTTTGTTTGTTTGTTAATTTTTGCTTGCGGCCTGTAGCGTGAGCGCGTTGACAGCCGCAGTTAAATGCTTGAGCTACAACGCCAGCTTGCTGCGCAGGCTGTTCGAAGTGATAGTCTAGTGGCGATGCGGGCTTGGCTTTTTCGTTTTGCCTTCTTATTCTTCTTCCCATTTAGCTTTTTTTTTTGCTTTTTTTCTCTTCTGAACGAAGGAGAGAGTAAGAATAGTAGCGCTTCATGTTGCTGACCGCTGTTCGTGTGGCCCAAACGACCTTAACGGTACTTTTATAAATTCAGTTTTTTTCCGGTACTGCGCTTTTCTTTTTTGTTTTCGTAACGACTAGCTGGCTGTCTGCATGGCATTGTTGCCGTAATTTGATCGCCTTTAAAAAATGTTTTTTAATTCATGCACTCAAGCGCTCTGCTCCGGCATACTCATTCAACAGCGCATATGCCACACACATATTATGTTTTATTAATAAACAAATATGTTTGTTGAGAGATGTGCTGAAGTGTTTGCTAAATTACGTATGCTAAAACATGCGCATATTTTTATACACTTGCATACTTGTACACACTTTAAGTAGCAATCAAATATCTTCTGAAGTTTGTGTCTTAAGTCTTTTGTTTACTTGGCGCATTCTATGCTGCCGACATATTTGCGTAAACGCGTACTTTATTTGTGAAGAAAACAAACAGCTTTATGAAGACATTTCACATTTTCACCAATATTTAGCGCCATTAGCCAGCTTGCGAATAATTTGTATGAAAAGAAGTTAATGTCTTAAGTCTTTCGGTTTTTTACTCTGCGTTAGTAATGCTGCTAGGAGAAGTGTAAACATTTTGATTTTATGTTAGTTGTAGTACTTATTTGGTCATTCCTTAGACTTTTCGAAATATTTATGATATATAGCCAGCGTCAAAAATATACATACACTGACGTTTTGACGATTTTATATATTTATATTTTTCATAACAATTTTTATTATTTTTTTATAAAAACGTAGTTTAGTCGGCAACAAAAACACAAGAATTTTTTTTCATATAGAACTCGGGAAAATGTAAGAAATTTTCACCGATATTAAAAATTTTTCAATCAGATTTCTTAAACAAATTTTGGCTATGCAGTTTTTTAGCCCATTAAATTCTAGTATAATAAAGTGTAAGTTTTAGGTCACAAAAATTAAAAAAGATTGTGATTTCCGTCATTTTATAATTTTGTAAATATTTTCTTTGGTAACTTTATATATATATATATATACATGTAAAATATTTTTTTTATAAATTTCATATCTGCGTCAGACAAAAATATTATTTTTTAACCTATTTTTCTCGACCGTCACTGCGGTGGGCCATGCACCATGGTGTAATCACTTGCAACCACTTTAAGAAAACTATGTTGCTAATAATTCGGAGGTAACGAAATCTCCACTTCATACCTATTTTTGGACTAAGTGTGACTTGAACCGCTGCACTCTGACGTACTGGGCTAAGCATGCTCCATGCTAACTAAGTATCGTTCTTTTTTCAATTTCCAATAAGGCTGCTTCCCAAATAAAAATGGGTTACAATTGTCATTAAAATCCTAATCAGCTCTAACATCCATCTATTTAGAAACGCTTCTGACTTTGATCTCCCATATTTTCACCAAGACTAATGTGACTTTCAAACATTCAGATCGATAAACTTATATGCTACTTTTTTAGATTATTTCATACAAAATCCAAACTTAGACAATTCACTTAAGTTTTAGTTCCATCCATTATTTGGAAAATGCAAATGTCTGGGGAGGCGTAACATATTTACCTCGACTTAAAAATGGTGGGATTTTTTTATTTACTACTATCAATTCTGACTAAACTATAAACTTGACTTACTCAACGACAGGAATTCACTTTGTCAAATCCAATTTCATTTGCTTCCCATTCGATTTTTGCGCACAGATTCCAGTTTTTCGACGATATTCGATACTCATGGTTGGTCGCTTTTGCAGATAGAGCGACTGTCCAACGAGCTTTGAAACTTAAGAGATGTTAATCAGTATCGTATGCATAATGTGCTGGCAAAGTGAGTGGCTTACATGGAGTTTTGAGGCTACTTCCATAGTCTGACCAACACAAAAATTCCCTCACTTGACCTATTTAGGCTACCGTCCACTTTTCGCAGTAAGTCTTTGTACACCCACCAAGGCTTACCCTGAAATGTTTGGGCTTCAGGTTGAAGACTTTATCTGATCAGCGCAGACAAATTTTTTTCATGCAGATGAAGTTTCGGCGGGTCTCAATTGTCATTATTAACTAATTTACAAACTATGTCATGTTGCCGATATCTGTATATATTCAGATTAAGATGTACACTGTTAGTAGCTGCTTTGACTTTCTTCTCAAATTGCGTGGATTACATTAGCGCAAATATAAATGCCGGACCTTATTCCGAGGCTCATTTTGAATCCATTTATGAAGATTGGAATCTTGTCTTTGCTTACAACGGTGACAGATGCCTGGCTGCCTCTTTCGGACAAGCGAGCTTCGATGTTCGCGATCCTATAGTCACAGCGTCTCTTTTCAATGCAAAACTTTTTTTAAATACAGAAAGTCAGGAATAACTGCCGAATGATTCGATCCTCTGGATAGTTTTAGATTTCTACCAGTAATTCAAAGGCCTCTAAAAGTGCTTAGTTACAAAAATAAAATAAAAAAATAATTGTCGGTTGAAAAATTACAACCTAAGGGCCCTCTATAAATAGTTTAGTTATGTTTTTTTTTTTTTTAATGTTGATAAAACAGCAAACATGCCACAGTATTCGAAATTTGTTCTTCTACTTTGTTTGCTGTTTTGTTGAGGCTGTGGTTAATTGTTTTTTTCTACATTCTTTGTTTTTTGCTGATCATGTTCTTGCCTCCTCCGTTCACATTTTTTGCTCTTCACTACATCACTTTCCGGCGCAGTGCATTTACATTTGCATTTAACCTGCTTTCACTGCATGTCATGACATGCAAAATGTCCAACCGTTCAAGCAGTACACAAACTTGCTGTAGACATACACAAAAATTGTGCACTAAGTGTATGTCCAAAAGTAAATGCGACCAAAAGAGCAACTGTCCAACTGTTCCTCCGTCTGTTTGACGGTTGGCTTGGCAGTTAGTTAGCGGATCGTTGGTATGCGCCGACAACTGTTGCAATGCCAAAGCATTTGCTTGATTTGTTTTCTTCGTGCTACCTTTACTTAAGCGTTCTAGCGCTTTTTCGTGCTTCCTGTAAATGTTTCGGTTTTTTTTTCTTTTTCTTTTTACTGCTGCCATCATTATTTCTGTTGATGGTATTTGCTGTTTGCTATTTGCCTTCATTTGTGGTGCACTAGTTCGGCAGCAAGAGTGCAAATATTTGACAACGACAACAACTATGCGCGCATATGGCAGATTTTACAATGGCATTTCGGTATGCTCGTGTGTGTGTGTGTGTTTGTAAGTGAGTGGGTGGCATATGGCTTAATCTTGAAGTTGGCTGCGCATTCGAATTCCGGCAGCAAGTAATCACAATGCAAATATTTTAAATTTTTTTGTTTTTTTTCTTACTCCTCTACTTGCCTCGAAAGTGTTGCTCTTTAGCATGGCAATTTTTTCTTCATACTGCTAGCAGCAACTTGCCACACTTACCACCAATGTTGTTGACTGCCTGCCGGCTCTACATACTTACAGGCCTCACCTTCGGTATGCGGGTGGCAGCTTCTGCTCATATCACATTTCACCTTCGCTGCGGCTAAAGTGTCAGCTTCGGGCATGTTCTGCAACTATGCACATACACTGACTTTTTTCGCCTCCTTCTTTCTTTCACCAACAATTTTTTAAGCTTAAACATTTCTTACACTCTCTACCTGCTGCTGTTACTTGCCGCCGCCAACAGTTAATACACATGTAAGCGTGTGACTGGTGGCATTTTGACTTAAATTTTTGGTTGCTACTACTTTTGATCGCACACAGGTGCCAGTTGCTAGCCACAAACTGCTTTGTGAATTGCAGAAGTTTAGAAAAAAATTTAAAAATATTTCTTGTAGTAAAAACTTTTCAACACAGCTCAAGTTACAAAGTAGGTATTTTTTTTTTGAACAGCTGTGCTTTCAGGTGCAACAAATTTTTTTGCCACAGAATATTTAGTGCTCTTTCATCAGGTTTGTTAAAAAAGAAAAGGAATTACAAAGCAAATTAAGAAAAAACTTTACAAATATAAGACCCTGCTATATTTTATCACTAAACCCTAAACAAAGTTGCCACACAAATTGAGAAAAAAATATGAGTCAAACAACTTAAAAATTCAAATATTTTACAGAAAATATAAGTCACTAAAAGCATTCAATATGTCTTAGAAGCCTTAAAATTTATCAGACTCATAAATACGAATAAAACCTACACCCGCATGCCACAATAAGGACATCAAACATTGCCACTTAATTGTAAATTATATGGTTTTTTTTCATTTATTTTCGCGCTCAGTATAAAAAAACATGTTTTCCAAAGTTGTTTGAAAGTTGTAAGTCAATACTTATATTTAGTATGTCCCATAGTGTGGCCACGTAATGGTAAATTAGAACTTAATTAAAAGTATTTATTATTTTTTTTTTAAATGGTAAAAGAAATAGTTACTATAGCTGCAGAGAGCTCGTCTATGAAACATCTTTTATCAGCAGAGTTGCTACCTAATTTGCAACTAATTGTATTGATATCTTTTTACTTAAGGCATTTTGTATGAAAAAAAAACGTTTCCCAAAGTAATTTTAAAATTGCAGGTGAATATGTTTTAGTAGAGTTGCCATGTTTTTTTAAGGAATTTAAATATATTTTAAACACAATTATAGCTATAAAAAGAATACATTAGTGTACACAAGGGTTGGGTTTTGGGGTTCCAATAAAACGTTGCCACGTTGCAAAAAAAGTGAAAAAACAACACTTTTGCCGAGATCAATTGTCTCAAGGGTTGCCACATAATTTTTGAATTATTTTTCACGGTTTCTGCAACTCGTATATAATGGCATTCCACCAAATAAAAAACGCCACAATCAACAGCAGCCGTACTCGTAAAAAATGTGCATATTTCGCCGCTCCCCAGCTGGATCCACAAAAAAAAAGAAATCACAATCGAAAATGCAACTATAAACTTCAAGCAACAGGCAGCAGCAAACTTGCACCGTTATTGTAGCAATTGTCATTGTCAACTGTCAAAGTCGTCATTCCTTTGACAGTTCAAAAAAAAAATAAAAATTAGCAACATGAAGCATGCAAAGATTGCAATAAAAATAACAGTAAAATAACAATAATAACACCCACGTCGTTGACCGTTTTTGTGCACTGAATTTAAGTAACTTTTTTCTGCAAGTAAAAACTTGCCAAAGAAGTAGCAAACAAAAAGCTAAATTTGCATAAGTGGAAAAAGCTGTATTGGCAGTTAAGAAATAAAAGACGAAAAAAAAACTAAAAAAAATACTGAGCAACAAAAATATTGAAAAATGCAATAAATAAGAGTACAATAAGAGTACACTCATGCCATCTTTTTATTGCTGTCTGCTCAACAAAAAGCGTCGTCGATCATATTTTGTTGCAGGATAATAAAGGTAACTGTCATTTGAATGGTTTTTATGTCAATTCTTGGTAACGGTTAGCGGTTAGGGCGCGCACTGTATTTTTGCAGTTTATTTTAAGATAAGCAAAGCATAGTAGGAGATGGAAAATGTTTACATAAATATTAGAGTGGTCCTTAAAAATATGTAAATTTAAATATTGTATGGGAGATCCCATATATAGAGCGGAATAAGGGGCTTACATAAAAATTTTAGAATTTAAAAAAAAAATTTTAGGGTCGCTATTAAGGTTTTAAAAACTTTAAATCTAGTAATAGACTATTCATATCAATTCATAGTCATCGTCAAGTGGATTCGCAAAGCAATATTATAAGCTTCAAAGATTGTCTTTTGTTTAAGTTTCTAAGTTTTTTTTTTAAGTATTTCCGATGTTCTAAATAACGCTGGTTTAAAAATAATAATCTTGCAAAAATGTCACGAATTTCATTTATAATGGAGTGTTGGCATGCACTTACTAAGCTCAAAATGATTTTTTTTTTTTTTGTTAATTTTTGCTTTGATAACATAGGTATGTACATTAGAGTGCATTATTCTCCATACAAAAACATCTGTACTGTTTATCCATCGGCAATAGAAAGTTTAGTATATTTAAGACTTCCGAAAAAATATTGCGGAAAATTTCAAGATTTACGTGAGTTGGAACTATTTCAAAATACCTCAAAACATCGTATTCTTTAAAAATAAAATTATTTAGATTTAAAAATATTTTTTCTAAACAATTATCTCGAATGAAAGAAAAGTTTAAGCTTAAAAGGCCCGCATAAAAATTGATAATAATTTTGTCAACGGAATCAATGTAATGAGATTTTTTGAAGTGTTTTCAAATCGATCTACACTCTGAAAAATGTTTGTTTAAATTTACGCATATTAAGATAGGTAACCATTGTCCTCTCTTAATGAATGCAAATTTACACACCGTGTGAATTAAATTAAACACTGCTTGTTTACTTTTACATCTCATATGTGTGGCGTAGAACAAATTTCAAATTTGCTTTTTGAGTTTTAAGCATTTATTGTTCACAATTTCACAGTTTACACATATAATGTTTAAAATTTCCACAAAATTTTTTTTTTTAATTTACACATATAAAGAGATGTAGCCAGTTTCATCTCCTAATGCGGGCAAAATTGAGCGCTGTCTATTTACTTTTACACACCAAATTTGTCACGTAGAGAAAAATTAAAAACAAATTGCTTAAAATTGAGTAAATATAAGCACTTAATATTTATTATTTGTAAAAAATATTTTTTTACTTACAAAATGTTTGTAACTTTAAACATTTATAGTGTATATTTTAAACAACTCATGTTCAAAATCACATCTTGAACACCTTGTGCGTATATTTGCACAGATTCTGGTTGAAAAAAAAACACTTTTCAGTAGTTTTTTTACAGGCACTTTTTAGAGTGTAGCTCACGTAAATCTTAAAATGTTTCCGAAGTATTTTAGCTGAGGTCTTTGAGTATAATATGTTTTATAATTCCGGTGGATAAATCGCATTTTTTTTTTTGTGATGCACCCTAATGTACCCCTGTCAAATATTATTTTTTTCGAAGCCAGTTAGCGACCCCTAAAAATTATTTTAAAATTTTGAAATTTACTTGGAACAAAATAAAGATAGATTTTAATATATTAAGGACCACCCTCAAACATATGTAATTTTATAGAAATAATGTTTGGTATAATTTTTTTCTCTTCAAGAGTTTGTGTTTAGTTGCAGAACACGCCATTTCCTTTGTGAAAAAATACAGACAAATGAGCCAGTAGATGAGAAAACTACTAAAGCTGTTTCTTGATACAAGTTACTAGTTTTGTCTTCGCGCTAGTTAAAGTAAGAAAAATAATGATGTTTGGCTGCTTGGTTTTAT
Organism: Rhagoletis zephyria; assembly: GCF_001687245.7. NCBI lineage: Eukaryota > Metazoa > Arthropoda > Insecta > Diptera > Tephritidae > Rhagoletis > Rhagoletis zephyria. The sequence goes on from NW_016170258.1 coordinate 10,097, forward strand.
CCATCGAAGATTGCAATATAAACTGTCGGCTAAAATAGCTCAGGCATCGGTTTTAGTTCGAAGGTGAAGATGAATCGCAGAACGAAATTTCAACTGTGTTCAACTCAGTAATCCCACAGCTACAGATATTCAAGTGCTCTCTGCAATGTTTCTTCTCATTCTCGCCTTTCCAGCATTTCAAGCTTTTCGCACTCATTTCGAACACCAACTTTTCCTCACTACTTTTCACACGGTATTGGACGATTATGGAACATATTGGTTTCGTACCCTAGATTTTTGAGATCATTTTTTGTTAGGTTTTTTCCGATTGTCTTCTCATAAGTCCCAAAAAAAAATCAGTCAACTTTGCACAATTTAGACGCTTCTTTAGAGGTGTATGTAATCTTCTCGTAACCACGTCTACACCGGTGTGCAGATGAAATATTCGTGGTGAGGTCATGAGTTAACCATTCCTATGCTTGACAAGAGTTTCATTACGCTACAGTGGCCAATAAGAAATCCTGTGACAATACTTACTTCAGTGCTTCGCTGCCTCTGGTTGATATTTTCGGAATGAAGAACTTAGCCAGTCTGTTGCCTTCCATATTTTTCCAGCAATGTTGCCCTTCAACTAGATATAGTAGTTTCGCCTAATCTAACTTCACTGCAGACAAATTAAAGCACTTGAGACATTATTTTGAAAGCAATATTTCTTAATGAATTCCCACACAATCGCTTAGTTCATGCAGTTGCATAATCTAGTACTTATTAACATATGTTTTTTTACAACCAAGTAATTGAGTTTTTTATGAGTTTCAAATTTACTTCCTCCTGTATATATTTTATTTTTTTTTTGTTGCAAATGCGTCTATCCAAGTCAATGGCGTGTTTATGTTGATTTGTAGTGGGCGCATTTGAATAATAAAGGAGCTTCTGCTTTGTCCTTGTTCACTTTGATCCTTTCAATGGCAGCAAGCACGTTTGATTGTTATGCGCTCAAATCCTTAGAATGCAATTGCTATCACTGGTTTTTGGTCTATTCTGGAGCAATTAAATGTGCATATTAATGTAAACCTCGAAAAGAAGCATAAATAGTTCAAAAAAAAGTGTGTATGTATGTCGTCCAATAAGAAGCAAAAATTTAGGTATTTGTGTCAAAATCTTTGAAAATAACATCTACGAATATGCCTACAACTTATACAAAAAATCCTGCATGAGCAGTTTGTAGACATCCAACTTAATGCGCTTAACTCAACTCACCAATGCACGCCCAAGGGCTTGCCTTTCTATTTTGAACAATTCGTATGAGCGTAAGGAAATATTTTGTTTACATTTCCATGCACATTTAATATTCTGTCGATTCGTTTCAACGTTTTGTTTTTTTTTTTTTAATTTTTCAAACATCGTCAATTTTTATTTTGCATATGAATGAGTTTTTGAGTGCTGCTCCTTGTTCCCATTTCCATTTAACCTTTCTCAGGCGCAATCAAATTTATGCACACCGCTTTTCCTGCATTTCGTTATACTTATTTTTGTAAGTAAAGTCCCTTAACTTGTTGCAACTTTTGGCTGCTAGTTATACATATCATTTTTCCATTTCATTTTTTTTTTTTTTCGAAGGCAACATTTTTTTCCAACCATCAATGTCTGCTTTCCTTTATGTTATCAATATTATTTTATTTCTTTCCCGTTTGTTCACTGAATTGAGGTTATATGCTCCTAGAGGTTTGTGCTCAATGTGTGTCAATGTAATTTACATAAATTCATATGCAACTGCAGTAGCAGCGGCAGTGGTAGCAACAAAGCGCAGCAAGGGAAATGAAGTTGAGTGGGAAAATGGCATCGGAAATTTTGTTGCCACATCAAACTGTCAGACCATATAAATGGACTGTGGTTGTGACTGCTGAGTGCAACGGCAGAGATTTTCTGTCAATCGGTTGACTTTCCGTAGAGAAGTTTGGGTGAATTTATTATATTTTCATTGTTAAGTCTCAGCTTGACAAGAAAAGCTCAAACATTTTTAAAGGTATAGTGATGAGTTTTTTAAAAATCATCTTAGGTTAACTAGGTTGGTTTTTGTTATGATGGTTATTTCTTAAGAAGATACGCTCAGTGGAAGGCGGAGATCATGTAGAGCTCTTTGATTTCGGTGCTCAATAAAAATTTCTTAGGATCGATCTCAGAAATGCTAGTGAAGGTACTCAGCTATGGCCTAGGGAACAGGACTACGTCATTTCCACTTCACCCAAGGTGGAGAAAAGTATTCACATATGCAGATTATTGCTCAAAACCAGTAAAGCATACGCCATATAACAAAGGAACAAAAAAAAAAAAAAACAACATTTAAAGAGCTGGTTATAAAATAGCCGTTCTTGGATACAGTAGGCTTTGATTTGTTTAAGTTTCGCTAGCTCACTTCTTGAAGTTCTTCGAAGTAAAAACAGCGCATTGTCATCTCAGCAGCAAATTTCAAACATATTTTAATTCACTCCAGTCACCTCGGTGCTAAAAACTTCAATTCGCATTCGCTGCTATTGTTTTTTTATTATCTAATGTTTTTGAAATTGTAATTTTGGCAAATGTCGTATTTATGTACATGAGTCTTTCGCTGTTTGAACTGTCGAGGAGATATTCTTAGAATTTTATATTTTTTTACTGGTTTGCCACTCCAGCTCTTGAGCAAGTTTTTCGTGGGCACCCCTGGTCTAAACGATATTCCGTTTTTCTATTTTTCTACAACACCTTTCCGCAGAGGCCAAGAACTCTCATCTATGCCTTGCTGCCTATGAGTAATTCTGAAAGCCACATATAAGTTCTTGCGACAGCCTGCTGTATATTCCAGGAGAGGTAGCTTTTAATCTGATCCGCCAGCGTTGGACGAAAGCCTCAATTTGCAAGATTGCAATGGCCTTCTAGAGGGTTGCGCAACATTGGTAGATAAAAGAGCTTCATAAGCTATCCTAACGCTTACTCTCCATGCTGGCAGGACTTTTCGTAGCTGTGCAACGTGGAATCATCTCAACGCTTTGATTCAGTTGCCCTCCCTTTATTGGCCTATGATTAGAGTACCTAAAATAATAATAATTGGAGGTGTGCCATTGCCTGCCGAGGAACGACCGCTGTTAGAAAAAACCTTTGGTCTTATGTCCAAAGATCTTTTAGAACATTTCAACTGTTCTGCAATAGCTTACTTACTTGACAGCTCAAGGTATTTCTGATAGACTTTCTCAGTGGCTATGATATCTGTGAATAGCAAAATCAACAGTGACCTTACCTTATCCAACTCTTAGATGAAGATGGGGGCTTTAAAGGATTTGATTACTACGTAAAGCAGCCTATAAGGTCTTAGGTGCGACGTGCAGCCGCTAGGTCATTAACCAGGCCCTAAGACTCGCGATAAGGACCAGAGAGCTTTTCAAATAAACACAAGAGCTAGTTAAAATCTCATAACTTAAGCCTCGGAAAATTAAGAAACCTCTCATACAAAATTTGCTAGTTCAGCAAATATTTTCCACCTTTTCTAGGTGTTTTGACAGTTGAAGCAAATGCACCTTTTGATCTAGTAACTAGCTACTAACACCAAAGGATTAAACAACCTATCAATGTCACTGCATTCACTTCAGTTCCAAATAAACACTCAAATGTGTAATAAAAAATTATTTAAATGATTCTGCGAAAACACACAGCACGCCACTTACATGCATTGCATTCATTTGCTGCCACAATAGCTGCCTGCAACGACCCATTTTGCTTTCATGTGCCAGATAATAAGAAGAAGAATGAATTGCAACTCACTAAACTGTTTTCCTTTCTGTCCATTATTTGGCACATTTACAGTTTCGTTTATGATGCATTACAGTCTTCAGCATACCTTTTTTATTTTTTATTTTTAAAAATAACAAAGAAAAAATAAGAACTTTAAAAAACGTATGTATGTATGTAACTATAAAACATTTTACAACTCCTTTTCGCCGTTCTCCCAATGTGATGGTAGTAGCCGCGCATGCGCATGCGCAGTCATAGCGCATTGTCATCGACAGCCACAGCATCCAATGTAAGGCAATTGTTGGCTGGCAAAAAACCATAACAACCAACTCAAGAGCGCGTGTTGTTGTAGTTGTTGTTGCTATTGTAGTTGCATTTGACCATTGTTAAAGTGAAATGTGGCTGAAATATATGGAGCAGTTAAGTATTTGGCAATGCGCGATATGTCAAAAATGCCAGTCTACCGATTTCGATCGCGAGTTTAGTTGAGTCGAGTCGAGTGGAGTCGCGTCGCGTCGCTTCGACTTGCGTTGCGTCGCGTCGTGTCCATATCATGCCATGCCATGTGGCGTGCATGTCCGTCCTTGCGGCTGTCGATTATGACCAAATTATAATGAGTACGCTGGTCGGCGGGACAATGCCGTGGACGTTGTAAATATTTGCGTCTAAAGCAGGTCACTTTTTTTGCTGCCGCTGTTGTTGTTGTTAAGCGATTTTTATTACTGATTTTTATTTTTTTTTATTGTTTTTGTTAACTGTACTTATGCATGTAAGTATGTATGCGAGTGTATAGCTACTTGGTGGAAACCTCCTTTTTGCCCTCGGCATTGTATTTGGTGCACATGCGCGCGCATTTGTCCCAATTTCGCGCATTTTTTACTTTTCCTTATTTTTCAGATATTTTTAGTAGTTACTCCTTAAAACTTTGTTGCCCCGAAAATTAATGTATTCTCGTGTGCATATAAAGTGAATTTATTACAATTTTGGCTTAATTTTAACGGTGTGCGCGCACTCCACACACACATACACAGGCACTCTTGTGTTTGTGATTATTTTATTGGGTCACAAATGTGTTGATTGCCGTGCCGCGGTGGCAGCTTGATAAATACGTTTAAATTTATTAAAAATTAAAACAAAAAATATTCCGCTAAAGTAGCCGAAAATGTCAGATAAGGTGCCTGCATTGTTGGCTTTCAGCAATCGATAGCACTTGGCTGGTCTGTTAATAAACGGGAAAATAATGTTATTGCACTTGTTGGCCGTGAATTTGTGCGGCTTTGAAATGCTCGAAGGTTTAACAAACAATTTTAGTGCAACTTAAAGTTAGCGCAACATGTAGCGAAACATCAGAAGTGTTGAGATGAAATGTATATAAACAAAAGTTAAGACTGCATGTTGCTTAGGATCGACTGCAACACTCCTACTGTTTAAAACCATACAAATGTTGCTGAGTCTAAAGCTGCGATAAATGTACCAAGCGGCCGTATACTTTGCGTTAACTGTGTTGCCTATATTTAGTGTAAAAGCTTTGTCAATCGAGTGGTTAATCTTAGAATATTGCCCTTAGTTTTCTCCATTGCTTTAAAGTCGAAATATATCAGGTTGATTGAACGAACAAATTTCGACATATATTTTTTTACTAGTTTAAGTATAAACTTGACATGTGCTTAACTTCCAGTGCTAGGCTTCCCTGCATAAAGTTGTAGCGCTCAAGCGAACCTATTGCTTATAGTATTCTAGACCAAGTGAGACGGTGTATTTGCTGTACCCCACTATTGAACAGTGGCCTGTGGTTATTGGCATTGTCTTCTGCTACCGTATCCACTGCTTCTGGGAAGTGGGTGCTCAGAAGTTCTAGCGCCTTACCTCCAGGTTTCTAGTATAGCTGTTATCTAGTAGTTGTATCGCGATTTGTCTTTCAACTGTAACTGGAATGTAAAGATAGGAAACGGTATTGAAGACTAGCAACCCGATTTAGGCGTTGTGTCAACTTCAGTGCACATCGGACCTTTTTTTCGAAAAGTTAATAATCTTTTAGACATGTTCATTTCAACCGTAGTTTAGAGCCAACCTGGATCAAGCTTCCCTTCCCTAACAACTTTTCACACTAAGCTAGTGATATGTACATCACCGAGATTTAGAACGCCCCAAAACCCAGGATGTCCATTACAACTAACATTAATCTTGAAATTTAGGTTTCGATTCATCAGATCTCTTTCAATACAAATTTTAA
>NW_016170260.1:0-16072 GCF_001687245.7 Rhagoletis zephyria
TAATGCGGCTCATATTAATGACCCTCATGCATAAGAAGTGAGCTTATGTGAGGAACATTTTTAGTACAAATTCTTGAGGTTGAACTCACACCATCAGTGCAAAACTTTAGTCTGAGCTTCAGTTCACTTTTTATGTATGAGGCCCAATACATATCTTACAAGCTAAAACGAAAAACAAATGCCATCGAAAAAATAAACCGATTACTACTCCGGACTCATGTTGTTAGGGTTCAATCGATACCACTAAGGTATCACTCTAATGCGTACTTGAACTCAAAAGACTGAAAGTATCGATATCTACTCAGTATCGGCAAAGTATCGAGTACTTACTTGAATTGTTTTCATCTTCTCTTTCGAGAGATACTTCCCTTTTTTGTTGTAAAAGGTCGAATGATTACGTCTTATCATGGTTTAAAACATTGTGTGTCAAAATCAAATAAAAAGCCAATAAAGTTGCAGGTATAGAAAACGTATACATATATTTAAGTTATTTAGTAAGAATACAAAATAATTATTAATTAATATTTGTGACACATTACCAAGGAACAGTATTGGTTATAATTTTTTGAGTCATATGAGTGTATAGGTCACCCATAATGGATAAGTTTCGGATTTTTATTTTCAAATTAGTTTTATTCACTTTTTTTATAAATAATATAGTTCATTCCATAACAAAACCCTTGTTAATCCAATAATAATGAAGGCACAACTGGTGCCTTCTCTTTTGCGCTAGTACGTTTTCATCAAAATGCCACACTTTTTATTCTGAATAAAAAGTGTTTAATTTTGCTGAAACTTTGATTTTCTTTTAATTTTTGTACACAATTTGGAACTTGGATTTACATGGTTTTTGTCACAGAATGAACTATATTTTTTTATAAAAAAGTAACTAAAATTAATTTGAAAAAAAAAAAAAAAACCGACATTTATCCGATACCGAACAAAAAGGTATCGAGTAAAAAAATACTTGGTATCAAAAGAAAAGTATCGAGTATTTACTTGTATCGATTGAACCCTATATGTTGTTAACGGTAGCAATTTGTTGGGCACCTCTGCCTAAATTAAAATCTTGACGGGCTTAATCGATTAAACTTAAGATGGTATAACGGCGACTGGTTCCCCACATCCAGTTGGGCTGGGGAAAAACAGAAATTCCTTCCTAAAGGCCGCATTCGCTAACTTTTGTCGGAAAAACCAGCAAACGCCCAAAATATGTCGATAAACATTGGTGCCCATATTTAAGATGTTCTGATTTGGTAAGCCTTTAGTAAAGTTTCGGCTGGTAAGATCCGAAGATTTTATATAAACTCTTTTAGCTAGGACCGTCTCCGCCTTAATGCAATGGTATGAACTCCTTTCGGCCGCTGTGGCGTTAATGGTAGGTATGGACAGGTTAATGGTAGGTATGTATTGAATTAAAGTTGAATTCTTTAATTGTTAAAATGCAAGCTTTGATCCTAGCCGGTGTATTGTTAAACTCTTAAGCCAACGTACGCGGTAAGATAAGGTGTGCTAACCTACCAAAAAAATGTAAGCAAATTTAAATAATTATTAGATTTTGACCAGCATTTTCTTAATGAAAAAATGATTTCTTTTCTAAAGATTTCCGAAAGCATTCAATCTATTTCACTTATACATGCATACATTCTTGAAAACTACGCTCTGCTCCTCAAACAACAATCGTAGCTACCTTAACTGTAGCCTATTTCTAGTCCCTTTCGTCAAAGATGCCACATTTTGCCTTTTTGAACTTCAAAATTTTATCAATTGATAGATGCTCTCACTTCTTTCAACAGATCCATACTAAAAAATGGGTGCTTTTGGTTACAGCTCCAGTTGTATCTACGGAATAAATAGGTGTTGCGGTCCACCTTTTAAATATTACGGCCCCAGCAGACCAGTTTGGTAGCTTGTAAACCAGCTTCCTCTTGCAGCTTTAGCGCAGGCTGTAGACCATGCAGCACTGGTGGTCCATGTGGTCCTAGCAGCTCTTGAAGGCCTTGCGGTCCGTGTGGGCCATGCGTTCCCTGCAGGCCGTGTATTCCGTGTGGTCCTTGCAGACCGTGTGAACCATAGGCTCCGTGTGGCTCCAGCGGCTCTTGTGGTCTTTCCGGATCATGTAATCCATGCGACCCTTGTGCTCCGTGCAGCCCGTGTGATGCATGCGGTCCGTGCCGTGCTTGTGGTCTTCTGGACCATATAATTAATGCATCCTGTGTTCCAGACAGCCCTTGTTTTCCTTCTAATTCATATGGTCCTTGTGGTCTGTGCAGTCCGTGTGGTCCGTGCAGTCCTTGCAATCTCTGTGTTCCTTGCGGACTGGCAACGCGTGTGATCCAAGCGGCCCTTACGGACTGTGCATTCCCTGTAACCTGTGTGGACCTTTCGGCAAATCTAACCCTTGCACTCCATGCGAACCGATAAATTCCTGCCACCCGTGCGCGCCTTGGAATTTCTGTGGACCGTGTACTCCTTCCTGTTGCACGATTCCCAGACGCACTTACAAATATCCAAATTACACATAATAAGGCATTGCCGTGCTACGTCAATTAAAAAATTACGCTGTAAGAAAATACATAAGGCGAAAAAGGTAACATCCAGCCGATCGAGCCCTTGACAAATCGTAGCGCATACAAGGATACGACAGGATCATAAAAATGTACCAATTACAGTGGAGCATCCTGTGAGAGGGAGATAGAAGCAATAAAAACGGCCAAAAGAGTCAAAGTTAGCAAAAGGTCGATCGAGAAAAATTGTAAACACTCGCTTGTCAATCTACTCGCACGCATACTTGTTCAAACGTGCATACTTAAGAGCATTATATTTATATTGAAGGTATGTATGTATGTCCGTTCCACATCCTTAATGTGTTGAAGGACATTAAAAATCCTTTGCTGTTAATTTTATGATTTCATTTCAATATTTTTGTATGTTTAATGCATTCAACAACAACAACAAAAGTTATTGTCAATTGAAATCTTTTAATGTTCTTTAAGGACTTTTACGATCGTTCACACAAGTAACGAGTGTTAAAACTTCACTGCTTGTTATGTTATAGATATGTGCCTTTAGCAATAAAAACGTAAAAGGTGTGAAATTTCCAACGTGTAAGTTTTATGTAGTTGCTGTGGAAATTACAAATCCTAAAAAATTTATTGTCACACCAATTCGAAGGCATTTGGAAGCACTTTCTTCATGTCTGTTTTCAGTTAATTTACAGATGTTTCGAATTGTCAGCTAAGCACACCTGGCTAATGATCGTAAACTTACAGCCGTAGTTTATGGCTATTTTGTAGAGATATTGGAAACTGGTTTTCAATGAGAAGAGTTGTAAAATTTGTCATCTGGTAAGTTATTCAGTGTTCGTCCTTTAGAAATCGATTGCATCCGATGTCAGCTAATTGTGAGACAAAATGTTTTGAAAGTAATTGGAAAGGATGTCTCTGAAGCAAGCTGGAGTGATAGTAGTTAGACCATGATGATTCAATCTGAACCTTACCAAAGTCAGAAAGCCTCTGAGAAAACGCTAAGATAATCCCACCTAATTCTACTCCAAAAAAAGCTTCTTCATTGTTGAAATTGCCTTGAGTGCTACATTATGACTTTCCAAAACATCCCAGTTAGCACTGAATACATTCGTTTCAAAACTAAAAGTAAAAATTTATGCGCGCTTACTTAGGTAAATTATTTATTTATTTATTTGTAAGTCATATGAAACAATTAATTTCTTACTGACTACAGAAAAGAATTGCCTAGGAACTAGTTAAAGTAATTAGTTAAAATAATTATACAGTAGGCTCCGGACAGCTCCAGGCGACAGGGACGGGTCGAAGTTATGATAGAGCAGTGGTATTGCAGAAACCGTCGCTCAGAGGATAAATCCGTGAAGCAATTTGTGAGTACTCAGAGTTCGCCAGGAAAAGACTCATGTAGGCCTGCGGCAATGGACGAAAATTCCTTAATTTAAGTTTGCCAAAGGGACGACAATACTCCTCAGCATTTCCTTAGGTCCATGAAAAGAAGTTCGAAGCAAAGTTCATGAAATTACTCAGCCCTGTTTGGCTAAAATCAACTAGTTCACGTATACATCCTTAGTTATTTCATGTGTCTTGCAAAGTCTATTTACTCTTAGAAGGTCCAGGAAGTCCAACTAATTTTAATTCTTATAATTTATTGTTTTTGCGTATGGGAATATATATAAGAACTCCAATTAGTTGACCAGCTTTATACGATAAAACCGTCTGAGGCAGGAAATAGATGCCAGGTCTTTGATGGTACTAATTTCAATTCCAGATCCAAAATTCATGGTTCCACTAAAGGCAACTAGTGCGGGGTAAAAAATTTTAAGAAACTTCTAATAAATATTTACTAATCTAAAGTCATCAAGTTTATCAAAGAAATAACTACCCAAGACTTTTATTAACCTTTTTCTAGCGTCGGTTTGTAACATAGAAGGTGTTGGGCAGTCTCCTCCTTATCCACGCAGCAATCTACAGCAATCGTTTGCGGGTTCGTATGGTGTAGTTGCAAATGGTGCTATCAAATAGCGTCTGGTCATAACCGCTATGGTTATGTGGATTTTTTACCTTCTCAGACAAAGAAGACTCCTACTGCGTTGATCATTAAGGGGTGGGGAAGGTGCTCTAGCACGTGGGTACCAAGGTTAGACTTCCAGATTAGATTTTAGCCCTTGATTAAACCAATATACGGAACTCTCTCAGACTATCAGTGGTCATAAGTCGAGGAAATAGAGCACCAAAATTTTAACTATTCCAACATCACGGTAGACATCAGTGCCTGACCGCAATATACCAGTCCTTCTTTAAGGCCGGAAAGTATTGCTTTGTACAGAGAACTACCAAAAATCCTTTCCCATTGTGTAGGCCAATCTGAATAAAAGTCGGTATCAGTTTTATATCTATTCTATGTTTGAATTGAAACAGGTTCCGGATGATCCTATTGGCGCTACACGTCACCACTTTGATCAATGAAAGTTGCAGGAAATCAGGACCTTTGATACATATTTGAGCTATCCTGAACCTCAAGCCTCATGTAAAATTTGTTTTGCGAACTTAAAATCAAACTTTGTGTCTAAAATCAGCAGCTGTAAGGAGTTGAAGTTCGATTTTAAAACTCGCCAAACAACTGCGCATTTGTGAGTAAAATGTAGAAGACTTTTCTACCCCGTTTCACTGGCAAGTCTGCTGCAATGGAGAAAAAACTCCACCCAGTTCCTCACCAATTTATTCGATACGCTACATTTCCTTAATTAGATGCTGTCCATTGCTTTTGAGGCTAATACCAAAGGGAACACATATACATACATATGTAGGTAGCAACATGGAGACCGGTGTCACCCGTTTGAACATTTGAAGCGCCACAAGATAAAGTGAATGTGCCACGCATATCACAATCAGCACAATAAATCACAAGCAAATGGAACACTATGCGCAGGCGCTTAGGAATAAAAGGAAGCCAAAATTTAGCAAGAAAACTGCGCAGTAAAAAGAGTCAAGAATTTTCAGGATCTTAAAGCAAAGCGCGACGAAAAGGCGAACGAACGGGAATGTTGCAAGTGAACGGCGCGCAGGTAAGGAGGATCGTTCGTAAGTAAATATGTACTCACTACTCAGTACGGAGTAAGGACGATTAAATTCAGAGCAAACTTGAAATTTTTGCGCATTTGCCAATTATGGCGAAGGAAGCCGGAGCAGTAAATGAAAAAGTAGCGCGTTTGTGCTTAAGCCAAAACTGTAGCAGATCAACAAAACAACCCCTGATCAGGTTGGTTTTCTTTGTTTGCACTCGTCGTGAGGGTATTTTGCCATAAATTCCTTAACAACTGGTGCAGGGTACCTTATACATACATATACTTAGTGCTACATATGTATGTACCTTCCAACCAGCCATCTAGCCGATCAACTAGCTGCTTAAGCGACCACCTGGCAAAACAAGTTGTTACTTGTCCGTTGCAGATATGCGTGCAACAAAAGAAAATGAAATATTTGAGCAAAAAAACAAAAATCAAATTAGCAACAACAAAGGTGAATTTGCAAAGCCAACAATAGGCAGTTTGGTGCTCTGGGTTTGGTGCGCAGTCAATGCCGCAGGGGATTAGCCGAAGGATGTATGTATGCTGGATAGCTGTGGTCCAGCGCATTGTGGAACAGAACTTATGAAATACTGAAGAAAATCTAAAGTATTTGAAATCTCAAATTTATAAAAAAAAAAAACATGAGGGTTCGTCATTGGCAAGAGATAGGGTCTTAGTCCCCATATTTGTCGAAGGATATTTATAGCAGTCATAAGACCAATGCTCCGGTATGGATTGGTCGTATGGTGGCCCTTATTAAAGATATCCACCTCAGGCTACTCACCAAGGTACAAAGGTCAAATACGATCTGTATAAGCGGAACGCCAAACGATGCTCTGAATGCTATTTTAGTTTTTCTGCCATTGGATTTGGCAGGACAGCAGAAGGCAGCGCTCGCTGTTCTTCACTTAAGATAGGCATCCAAATGTAAATGAAATAAATTTCGCGCTTCGACATCGGTTCCGTAAAGCAACTCTTGCACAAGAATCGCAAGCAAGGAGGAGTGGAAAAAAGATTTTAATACTCCACCCGATATTATTGATATCTACACAGATTGCTTGAAACTCGACCGTAGGTTAGAAGGTGCGTTTTCTCACCAAACCCTCCTCTAAAAATCTCTTTTAGGTTGCCTGGCTACTGCAGCGAACTCCAAGCTGAAGTTTCAGCTATCATGGAGACTGCTGAGAATCTTGGAACCGAGATGATGAGAAGGGACGTCTTCATTTTTAGTGATAGCCAAGCTGCAATCAAAAATCTCAGCTTTTTCACCTTTTACTCAAAGATTGCTCTCTACTTCCGCCTATCACTACAGGATATGACCAAGTAGAGCACATTTCAGCTCACTTGGGTCCTTGGCCTTAGGGCCTTAAGGGAAAACTGCATGGCGAATGAAGTATGTAAATTCTTCCCGGTAAAGAACGCATTTCGCGTATGCCTTTTCACACTTGTAAGCTGGTACTTAGTGAATTTGTATTTTGTAAATGGGATCGAAGGCGGTCACGAAGGGCATAATATCTTAGAAGAGATGATATATCAAACATTGTGGAGTCTCTAACCGGGCCCTGTCTAATAGGTAGACATGCAGAAATGCTCGTCATGCCTTTCCGAAGTTGTTACAGAAGCTCTAAAGACTATGAAGAGGAGGAAACAGTCTTGCAAGTCTTGTGTAAATGCCTAGCACTGTGTTGAATTGAGTTCACCATTACTGGCCGACTTTCGGAAGGTTTCAAATACCGCCGAAGATGCCTAGTGAGATTACTCAGCGACACGAAGTGGTTCAACAGGGTGGATAATTGAACGATATATAAATGTGGTAACACAATGGGCCATTTATCTATGGCCTAAGTGTACCTACTAACCTAGGTTTCGTATACGAGAAACAACGACGTACTCAGTATCGGTCATAACCTTTAACAAAAGGTATGCAATAGCAATTCCGAATAGAGAGCAATGGACCAAAGATGTTTCAAGAAGACTTACCGATTGTATTCGGTTTTGCGTCGATGGATTAATATTGGACAACAGAGTCGGCTGCAAGCGGAATAACTGGAATACAAAAGTCGTACTTCTTGGCAGACTAGACGGAAGGCACTTCTTCCTCATTTAGGAGAGTTTTGGCTAACTGTTTGCCACCGGTCATATAAATCAGGCTTCGAATTTTAAATGCCCACTCAGATAAGGCCGTAATCTGTATGAAAAAATTTAGCAAGAGCTTATTATGCCGAGCAGCAGAAATATCGAATAGCCATGGGTCTACTGGCATGCCTTATGATATTAGGGAGGCACATAGAAGCTTGGCAACCCATATGAGGACTTCCCTAGAAGCTGGAAGATCGACCGTGGCACTAATACTAAGAATGTTCCAGACCTCGAAACAGTAGACTAACCACACACACAATTTATCTTGACATGCCCCGACCGTAGGCTTAGAGCTTTGTCCGCGTTCTTGTTTGGTAACACACAACGCTTTCTTTTTCTTTAATATCACAAAGGACGACTTTTGGTGAAACGCTGATAACACACATACACCGACATAGCTTTTTTCGAGATATTTGTACGGGCATGGAGAATAGTTGACTAGGTAGCTCGAATGTGGTGAAAAGCGTTCCCGCTTCATGAATCTAGCTAAGGGATACTTGTAACAAATCGTTTCGAGAGCGGGTTATAAAAAGAGCACAGAATGCCTTTACCTCAAACTTCCCATGACAAAATACTAATGGCTCAACACATCCTAAGGCTATGAGTTATGCCTTACACACCTTGAAAAAGCTAACTTCAAGGCTCCCATTAAGGGGATGCGTTTATTCCGAGCTATGGAGAGGAGTCATCAAGCCCATGGTCTACGCGTATGGTTATCTATGTAATAAGTAATTACTTTCAACGGTTAAGTATGTCTGCGGAGCCAACATTTTTGCTTAAGTATGTACATATCTTAAGGAAGACAAGACTTTAAGTGGAATTTTTAATGAACGTTCTACCTTACTTTGATTTCGTTTACAGACGACCATCTTGAATTAGTAGAAAGTCTGCATAGCCTATCTAAGGAAAACATAGTTGCAAAAGTTAAGTGGGAGTGATCGAATAATCCACTGACCGTCGACGATAAGAGTGTCTACATCAAGCTCAAATTCTGATTTAAAAACGCTGGACGCGGTAAGCTGAATTTTCTTTTGGTGCTGTATATTTTATAGTGGAAACCTGAAATAGCAGCTGATCTTTCATAAGCAATTGACCACGCCAGGTTCACCTTCTCGCTTTAGCTCTCTTCCAAAGGTTTATTCGCCTACGAACCAGAGGAGTATTAAAGGCAATAGATGCCAACAAAATATTTTTAGACATTTTCGGACAGTGACCTCTATTCGACGGAGGAAACAGAGGCACCCCATATGGTCGTGTTAAGTATCTGGTCTCTTCTCTTGATTGTAGTCGTTAACGGTTTACGAGGATAGATGATGCGGAGCTCACTGTTAAGAGTAGTTTTTTGATATTCCTTATGAGCAAACTCAAGAATGCATGCATTTGGTGACTAAGTGGGCTGCAAATATAAAACTAAAATAAATCCCGGTAAAAGCTTGTCCTTTTTAATAGGGAATGTAATATAATCCACTGGACTCTAATTCAAATCGGAGGCGTCTGTTTCTGCAGAAATCGAGTATCCATTTGGTCTAGCTGCTTCTTATTGATATTAGTTTGGAAACCTTACATCTAGTTAAGAGTGAAAAAGGCATCATTTGCACCTATACTCTTGAAGGGAAGCATCTTCCAAATTAAGTTCCTGGCTTTGGTGCCTTGGTAAAGTCCATAGTTTCCTCCGACGCCTCGTCTTGTAGGATGCGTGAGAGAGGACAACGTTAGTCAAGATTGGAAATCGGGCACTTCGGAAAACTCTCATTCTGTCAGCATTGCCGGTATGGTCGCATTGATGCCCAGCTCGCATTGGAAGGAGGTGGGTGTCACATTGATGGCTAAGAATTGTAAAACTATTGGAAGGTCATTGCATCACAGATCATTGCATACGTATGGACATCTTCTGAAGGAGTAAGTGAGTTAGAGGCAAGGATCAGCTGGATGGAAAGGAAACTTGATGGTACGATTAACAGGGTTGCCTTATAGCGGAAATTCTGTATTCTTCTCAATTTTGGACTCCCAGAGCATTAGCAAGTGTTTTAAGCAGAGCTAGCGGCTATTAAGGATACAGTAGATTGGCTGCTCTACTAAATGATGTCGATAGGGCATCTAAACAAATGTATACCCCAAAAGACAAGCGACTGTTAGAGCTTTGAGCTCAAAATTAGTCGGAGTATGCCTGATCTCTCTTTCCCTTGCGTTAGGTTATAACCTAGCTATACTTTTATGGACACCAAAGCCACAGTAAAAAAATGCATTACGGATGAGTTTACTAAACATAGTATTATCGAGGTGATCTCATCCGGAAAGAAGAGGCAAGCAGGATAGCTGACGACTTACGGACTATCTACTATTGAACAGATGGGCGCCATATCAGCTCAGCGAGTGCTGGGTAATATCCACGATAATTGGAGATAAAAAATGTCTGGCCATGGGTGTACTAGCGACTACCAGAGAGACGAGGGTAGCTCATTTTAAATCAGCAAGCTAAATGAACCTTTTGGTCTAGGGTGGACTGAGGACAAGCAGGTGAAATTCGAAGACAGCCGCAGGTCTCGAGCTTGGTAAAGACTTTGACAGAATAACTATCTATCCGATAGAACTAAATTATCACATCTGATCCCCACTTCCACCGCTGCCTGTGTGCAAAATGAGGAGGTGGAAACATTTGAGCTCTTCCTACTTGACTGCCCAAAGGGCTGGGAGTTCTATTCGCATTCTGAATATCCAGCTCATATGAACGGATACTAACTGAAAATATGGATAGCAAAATTCACGGTTATTAACCGGGTATCCAGTTGTTATAAGTTTACACGAATATTCGAACGGATATCTGAATATACAGATAGTCCCAGCTCTACTGCCCAGCCTTTCCGACACTCAAACCAGTAAGCTGACTTCGTCATGTAAGACAGTTCAATTTACACCAAATTTCCAAGCTATTTTACCCACAGTGCGACAACAAACATACCTTTAGGTCGACAATCATGCCCTGACAGACATTTTGGCAGGACGAAATCAGACAGGCAGGCAGCAGCGTATACTATATGTAGAGTAATTACCGAGAACCATGAAATTTTCACAAAAACACTTTTTCAATTTTCAAATTTAATGCATCTGTAATGCTGATCGCTTTTGCTGTTGTTGTTGTTATGTTCGAAAATCTGTGTAGCGACGAAAAAAAAAAATATAAAAAATTGCAGCAGTGTAACGACGAGCCAGCCAGCGGGGTTGCGAAGAAGTGTACTTAGCAGCAATTGATCCGCCTACGCATACACCTACAAGGGGTGCATGGTTGTTTATTAGTTGTTACCTTTATAGGCAGGTAGCAACGAAGAGGAACACAAAAAAAAAATGGTTACAGCTAATCCCCTAAAATCGCCTACAAAGCAGGATGAGCGATAGGACGAGCACAAATGGCAATGAGCGGTGCTGGTGAAGCAAGAAGAATGACTATCAAGAATGTACAAAAAAAAATAAAAAATCTGCCTCTGATGCAGAGCAGGATGTTGTGCTGAAGGCTGGCGTGTTTGCTGAAACACCTGGCCGTCGTGTTGATCGGTATGCAGCCCTCGCGCGTCATTGCCGCCGTTCGTAGATTGCTGGCGATTGTTGTTATTATTTTTGTAGTTGGTACTGGTTTTTCTTCTATTCTCATCTATTCTCATCTATTCTACTTGGTAATGAGTTATGCGATTTTCAAACACCGGTGCGTTGTTATTAAACTATTTTTGTTGTTATTTGTTTGATGCAGCTACTTTCTGCTGAAGATGAATGGATTCGTAGAAAAAGGGAAATAATATTTTGTTTTCTGGTGTTTAAGCCAAAATTTTTTGATTCGATTATAAAACTGGTTTCAAGTACTAAATTATATTGAGCGGCTGTAGTAAATGAACAAAAGATAAATAAAATTTTGTCTGTTTATTGCAGCTGCCTTAAGTCGCGCGCTGCCTAAAATCGAGATAAAAATTTTATTCAGAAGTGGCCGGCACGCGTGTTACATATGTAAGCCCGCTAACACTCAATAGCCCGCGCTAGTCGCCACCGTGAAATCTGAATAAGAATACTTATGTTTCCACTTCATTTCAACCTTTCATCCTTTCATTAAAACGCATTGCTATTTTGCTGTTGCAGAGCTATTCGCCTATTGTCGTTGATTTTCCGCCGAAGCGCATCATCAACTCCATTATCATTGTCTTCGTACTCCGCCTCCGTTGCTGCCTATCGATCATGCCTGGGCTTAGATTGTCGTCTTGCAATTGCAGTTAATAGCCAATTGCTGTGTCGACCGCCTTCTTCCTTGCTTTTTGACATTTTTATGCCATACTTAAACGTCACCTTTGACTGCTGATGACCGGCCATTCATGCAACGTTTTAGACAGTTTGCAACGCGCTTTTGAAATCAAACTGTCACTGACATATGATTTATTAGCATATGGATTGTTGTTGTTGTTGTTGTGGATAATATTGTTTTCTTAGCGCAAATGAATGACATATGAAAATTAATTGATTTCGAGCAAATGTTCTTAATACATACGCATTTATGTATGTAAAATCGATGCGCGCAGTTAAGCACAAAATATTTCAGATACTCGTATTTGAGAAATCTTAGTGCGACCTTGTTTTGAGCTTGGAGTGGGTAGAAATAGTTATGACTAGTGAACCTGTATGACCTTAAAACTCAAAAATTTAATTTAAATTTATTAACAGGTGGCAAACCGCTTCAAAAACCTGAAAAATATTGCAAAAGTTAGTCAGAGTTATAAGCAGTGTTGCCAGTTTAGCTTTTTGAGGCTAGATCTAGCTTTCTTCTTTGTAGTTTAGCTTCGAAATTTAGGATTTAGCTTCATGGCTTTTTTTCTAGCCTTTTCTTAGTTTCAAGCTATCATTATTTTTAATCATTTTGCACTGTTTGGAATTTACCCCTTCCTTTAATGTTTTGGGTCATTTTGACAAAATAATAGAAATTAGTCAATTTTAAGAAGAAAAAAAGATTGAAGTCAGTTAATATTTTATTTATCACATGCAGAAACTTTATCGACAAGTGCTGGAGCCTTACCGGTTCAAAGTTGCTCTTCAATACGAAATAATAATTTGGGTCAAAATGACCAAAAAAACACTGTGCGTGTATGGAAAAACTATTTATGTTGCCTTCTAGAAAACAAAATAAAACAAAAAACTATTTTATTTTTTGCTAAACCATAGCTGATTATGCTTTTAACGAATATACAACGCCGCAGCTTATTTAAAAGTATCTAACTCTGTAACTAAAGAAGTTTTTCATGAAAGTTGGGTTGTTTTGAGCCAATCATTGCAGAAGGATTAAAGACAATGTCCCCACAATATTTGTAGTAGCGCTAAATTATTGTTCCGGTTCAGTTTTACTTGACGAAATGTTAAGCGAATATCACACGGCGGCATCGCTCCGTCCGACGAACTCATTCTGTTTATACTTTAACAGTTTTTTCAGCGGCTCTCAAGTGTCGCTATAAAACCAGGAAAAGCATGTTATTTCTTAGAACTCCGCACCCCGCGGGAATGACATCAAGCACTACATCGTGAGGGAGAAAAGCCGCTGCCTTGTTGTAGCCATTCGGAGGTCCTTAGCCTCTTCATCGCCTCTGCTATTGCGTTACTTGCTGCCGACCATTTTTCGCTGCTTTGTAGCATATCCTCCACGAGTGACTCAGGCGTGAAACTCTCGCCAGATATGTGGCGAAGTTTGCATCGGGTACTGTCGAATCGCATACACTCAAAAAAGACATTTTCTATTACATCTCTCCGCAGTAGTCGGTTCCGGTTCGTGTTTGAATCGGTGAAGGTTTGCTTTGAAGCACCCGTGCCGAGTTAAACAGCTTTTCAAATAGAAATCGACTTCGCCGTTTAGTCTGCTTCATTTGCGTGTATTTATATACGGTTTTCTCTTCACTATGTGCGCTCTAATTGAAACATACACGACTGTAATCGCATTGTAATGTAGGAAGATATTTGGTGGTACAAATTTACCACTACTTTGTCTTTAAGGACTATGGTCTTTCAGACCCTAAAAAAGAGTCCGTTTTATTATTAAATTTGTTTTAGTAGGTGGTATGGTGTTCAAAAATGTTTGCACGACGCTTTTATGAAATTTCACGATCGTGAGAACCTTGGTTGTCGAGATATTTACATTTTTGTTGCTCGGTTCTACATTTGTACTACCTCTTTGTACATAAGAGTTAGTGAAATGTTGAAAGGGGTGGCCCTTTTTTGACCTTTTTTTGCTCCATTTAGGCAACACTTGCCGCCATAGCCGAGTGCTTAGATGCTCCCATTGGCCTCCCAACATGGTTCAATTTCTGGCCCCAGCAACATCAGGAAAGTTTTCTTTTTTTAAATAGTCATAAAAAAGTTTCCTCGTAGGTGGAGTAAAGGTAGATCTTTCCAGTTGTGCCACAACACCAAAATGCAGAACATGATATGATGGAGAAGCTTGGTCAAACACGTAGTGAACGTTTAAGTGCCAAACATTAATTTATTGGAATCAGATGAGTCGGTTCCATATCAAAACTGCCTAAGGCCGCAGACGAAATTTTTCCATAACTTTATTGCAATCTATCAATGTGACCAATTAACGTCGATAACATTAAAACTAAATACGTTTTATATGTTTTATATGTTATTAAGGATTTATTTAACGGTGACTAAGTCCTACCGTAAATGTAAATCAAAATTGCCATTACATTCCAGCCAGTCATCATGCTCGATACATATCAATCCTGCCTAAATCCACCATAAGTACCATAAATAAATAAAAATAATACCGCCTACACTGACCAACCACCGCTGGTAGCATTAACCACTATTTCTACTGACATTTGGGCCATTATAAGAAGGTTCCTCTTAAAATACTGCTTATAGATCTATCAGAGAAGTATCTACTGTTGGTTGAATCATCAGGAGGCTTAAGGCCACACACCCGATGGCTCTTTGCTTTTTCTGGGGGGAAATGCTGACAGGTTCAGGCCTGTAAGAGGGGGAATACTCCTCGAAAAGACCCAAATAGCCATCATTTTATAAACGGTCTCAGTGGACAGCGGACGAACTTTCCTGCCCACTTAGAATACCGCGTGATGAGCGGGCATTGTAGAGGATTGGGTAAACCTGCCCTAGTGCCAAGCAGCCACCATTGAGTAAATAAGGTGGATTGGCCTGCCTTTGCCGCTCCGGGGCCGCACTAATCAGCTTCCGTAGGTTACCGTTTGGACCGCTGACACGGTTTCCGCCCCCAGGCCGAAGCCACTGCCGAGAACCGCCACCTAACAGAGCCGCTAGTATTGTTATCACCATCCAGGGCCGCTACCACCGCCAATACCTATCAGGACCGAGCACTACCTTTGTCATCACTAGGGCCCGTTATCGGGGCCGCCAGTGCCACAGCGGCCCCTTGGCCGAACCCACTACCAAGGACCCCTCCCTTGCCATCGTTACCTCCGATATCACTGCCGGCCCTGGACCGAAGGCGCTGCCGAGGACCGCCACCTGTCGTCTATCAGGGCCGCTAGCACTGCCGCCACACAGGGCCGCTGCCACCATCACCGCTACTGGGGCCCGAGTAGCCCCCTTGCGTCATCACCAGGGCCGCTACAGCTGTCGCCGCTCTGGACCGCCTTTAGTCCCCGTTACGAGCACTCGAAGTCCCTGCTACGGCCGTCGACCATCGCCATCCAGGGCCGCTGTCACCGTCATACCGAAAAGAGGCCGCAATCACACTCATAGTAACTGGGGCCGCCAACACTTTTTTCATCACGAGAGGTCGCTAACGCCCTCACCAATATTTGGGCCACTGTAATTGTNGAGGCTTTTATCCGGAATTGGTATTACCTCGCCCAGAAATTCATTGCAATCTCTTCAGTTAAGTATATGTAGCCATATTATGCAGTTATTTAGAATAGCTAAAGAAAATAAAAATATTCCACAAGCCTATCAAGCTGTTATTAATCTGCAAAAAGATTATAGTCCATTCACAAAAAAAAAACGCCGTCGATTTTCATATTCTTATTCAAAAAGGGAAAATTAATTCGACCACGCAAATCTAATTGATTATTAAGCGCATGCAAATATTTGGACATTTTGCACGAGCGCATGCAATTCATAAAATATGTGACATTTTTTATGCCGAAATCAAAATAGAAATGAACTCGCTCTAAAATGCAAGGCAGCAAACACACGCATGCAAAATTGAAATATTTATATATGCATGTTGCATGGTGAAAATATCTTTATATTTAGTATGCACGTGTACCCACATACATATATTTCTTCTCACATATTAATAATTTCATATTAAAAATTAATGTTGCGGCTGGCATAGAA
>NW_016170261.1:0-2573 GCF_001687245.7 Rhagoletis zephyria
GAGAAGTCAAAGCAAATGCGGATCAAGCAGTGTAAACACCTTCAAATGAAATGTAATATAACTCAAAAAGTCACTGTCTTTCTAAATTTCCACTTTAATTTTCTTTTATGTTACATCAGCTTATTTGCAAAGCAAAAATTAATAATTTTTATAGCTTTTAAACACGATTTATCAAATTTTAAGCAGAATTTACGGGAGCAAAAATTTATACGTCTTTTATTACTTTGCACTTAAATATGACTTCATTTAAGACTACAATCAACTACAAACGATTCGGGACCTGAATTCATTAAAACTGAAGCTGTAGTTGTAAGAAGCTTCATATGAATTTTTTAAAAAACGCATTACGCAATTATTTTTCAACTTAAAAAAAAAAATTTTAAAACTACAATCAACTACAAACGATTCTGGACCTGAATTCATTAAAACTGAAGCTGAAGTTGTAAGAAGTTTCATATGAATTTTTTAAATAACGCATTACGCACTTATTTTTCAACTAAAAAAAAAATTTTAAAACTCCGATCAACTACAAACGATTCTGGACCTGAATTCATTAAAACTGAAGCTGAAGTTGTAAGAAGTTTCATATGAATTTTTTAAATAACGCATTACGCACTTATTTTTCAACTAAAAAAAAAAATTTAAAACTACAATCAACTACAAACGATTCTGGACCTGAATTCATTAAAACTGAAGTTGTAGTTGTAAAAAGCTGCATATGAATTTAAAAAAAAAACGCATTACGCACTTATTTTTCAACTAAAAAAAATTTTAAAACTACAATCAACTACAAACGATTCTGGACCTGAATTCATTAAAATTAAAGCTGTAGCTGTAAAATGCTTCATATGATTTTTTTTAAAAAACGCATTACGCTNTTAGTATCGAGCTCTTAAGAAAACGGTCAAGAAAAAATTGCCATTATTTCGCGTGTGTGTCCAAGGAATTTACACATTTTTGATAACGCACAGCCTGTTGCCTGACTCTTTCCTCAAGAAATAATGGAACGGGCATATATTTCTGTTGCAAACCTGGGTTGCCTTGTGCTCTTTTTTCACAAAAAACTTTAGAAAACCGTAGTAGAAAGTGTACTAAATTTCTGAAGAACTGCGTACTGCCTTAAGGAAATTTGACTCAAGAAAATTTCTTAGCCATTTCTTGTACGTCATTTTATATGGAGTTTTTGCTTTTCTTAAGAGCTGGATACTAAGCTTTAATAACAATCATATTTTCCCTTTGTTTGGCTGCTTGTGCATAAGACAATTCTTTGTTAGCTTTTGCGTTGTTGTTGTTTACATTAGTTTCCGCCAAAACTTCGCTTAATGTTTCTCTATTNAAA
Source organism: Rhagoletis zephyria (assembly GCF_001687245.7). Classification (NCBI taxonomy): domain Eukaryota; kingdom Metazoa; phylum Arthropoda; class Insecta; order Diptera; family Tephritidae; genus Rhagoletis; species Rhagoletis zephyria. The sequence goes on from NW_016170261.1 coordinate 1,340, forward strand.
CTACAATCAACTACAAACGATTCTGGACCTGAATTCATTAAAATTTAAGCGGTAGCTGCTAAAAGTTTTATATNGAGCATATCTTTTCGGAATTCATTTATTTTAATGTCAACATTATGTTCAAGGAGTTTATTAAACTCCGTAGCCAAGCTTGATTTCAACTGCTGAATATTGCGAGATATTGTTTCTTCAACAATATCTTTGAATAATGTTTTGCCAATTTTGTTTTGACCACCATCTTCTATAAAATGTTTAATNAAAAAAAAATTTAAAACTACAATCAACTACAAACGATTCTGGACCAGAATTCATTAAAATTTAGGCGGTAGCTGTAAAAATCTTCACATAAATTAAAAAAAAACGCGCTACGCCCTTATTTTTCAACTAAAAAACAATNTTTTCACTCATCAATTCAGTTTCTCTTCTTTTTAAATTGCTGCATTTGATACAGAAAAAGCAGCCACAGCCACCTGAACATAAAATTGACTCGTCTATTTGCACTAATTTTCCTCTGCACTCTTTGTACTCCAGTGGCGGCATTTTGTGTTTTTTCCACCACTTAATATTACATTTACATTGGACCAAAATGCGTGATTTGAAATCAGTCATTTGAAGGTGTTTACACTGCTTGATCCGCATTTGCTTTGACTTCTCATCAAATGAAAAGGGAAGACAAAAACAAAATGTATGTAAACAAACACTACATTTATTATATTGTTAACGCTTTTTGGACANAAAAAACAATTTTAAACTACAATCAAATACAAACGATTCTGGACCTGAATTCATTAAAATCGAAGCTGTAGTTGTAAAAAGCTTCATATAATTTTTTTAACCCTTAGCCACCTAACGCCGGTCACACTGACTCTACCGTTTTTTATTTTTTAAATATTCCCGTTATTATGCAAGCTGCGCAGTTGTCCATCTATTTACTTTTTCTTTTCTCTCGTCAGTTCGTTTTGTGCAATCAGGCAGTCAACACGTGTACCAATTCAAAAACTATTTAATAATAATATAATAGATTGGCGCTTACACATATGTTATGTGTTTGGCCGAGCTTCTCCTCCGATTTGTGGCGTGCGCCTTGATGTTGTCACACAAAGCGGAGGGACCTACAGTTTTACGCCGACTCCGAACGGCGATTGTATTTTTATGAGAAGCTGTTTTTCATGGCAGAAATACACTCGGAGGTTTGCCATTGCCTGCCGAGGGACGACCGCTGTTAAGAAAAAAC
>NW_016170261.1:6753-9815 GCF_001687245.7 Rhagoletis zephyria
CTTAAAACTACAATCAACTACAAACGATTCTGGACCAGAATTCATTAAAATTTAGGCGGTAGCTGTAAAAACCTTAATATGAATTAAAAAAAAAACGCCTTACGCACTTATTTTTCAACTAACAAAAAAAAATTAAAACTGCAATCAACTACAAACGATTCTGGACCTTAATTCATTAAAACTGAAGCGGTAGCTGTAAAAAGCTTCATATAAATTTAAAAAACAACGCATTACGCATTTATTTTTCAACTAACAAAAAAAAGTTAAAACTGCAATCAACTACAAACGATTCTGGACCTGAATTCATTAAAAGTGAAGCTGTAGCTGTAAAAAGCTTCATATGCATTTTTTAAAAAATGCATTACGCACTTATTTTTCAAATAAAAAAAAATTTTAAAACTACAATCAACTACAAACGATTCTGGACCTGAATTCATTAAAAGTGAAGCTGTAGCTGTAAAAAGCTTCATATGCATTTTTTAAAAAACGCATTACGCCCTTATTTTTCAATTAAAAAAAAAAAAATTTAACTACATACAATCAACTACAAATGATTCTGGACCTGAATTCAATAAAATTGAAGCTATAGCTGTAAAATGCTTCATATGCATTTTTTAAAAAACGCATTACGCACTTATTTTTCAATTTAAAAAAAAAAATTTAAAACTACAATCAACAACAAACGATTCTGGCCTGAATTCATTAAAAGTGAAGCTGTAGCTGTAAAAGGCTTCATATGCATTTTTTAAAAAACGCATTACGCACTTATTTTTCAACAAAAAAAAATGTTAAACTGCAATCAACTACAAACGATTCTGGCCTGAATTCATTAAAAGTGAAGCTGTAGCTGTAAAAGGCTTCATATGCATTTTTTAAAAAACGCATTACGCCCTTATTTTTCAACTAAAAAAAAAAATTTAAAACTACAATCAACAACAAACGATTCTGGCCTGAATTCATTAAAATTTAAGCGGTAGCTGTAAAAAGCTTAATATAAATATTAAAAAAAACGCATTACGCACTTATTTTTCAACAAACAAAAAAATTTAAAACTACAATCAACAACAAACGATTCTGGCCTGAATTCATTAAAATTTAAGCGGTAGCTGTAAAAAGCTTCATATGAATAAAAAAAAACGCATTACGCACTTATTTTTCAACAAACAAAAAAATTTAAAACTACAAACGGGACATAATTCATTAAAATTTAGGCGGTAGCTGTAAAAAGCTTCAATGAATTTTTTAAAAAACGCATTACGCACTTATTTTTCAACTAAAAAAAAAATTTTCAACTACAAACGATTCTGGACCAGAATTCATTAAAATGGAAGCTGTAGCTGTAAAAAGCTTCAATGAATTTTTTAAAAAACGCATTACGCACTTATTTTTCAACTAAAAAAAAAATTTTCAACTACAAACGATTCTGGACCTGAATTCATTAAAATTTAAGCCGTATCTGTAAAAAGCTTCATATAAGTTTTTTAAAAAACGCATTACGCACTTATTTTTCAACTAAAAAAAAAAAATTTTAAACTACAATCAACTACAAACGATTCTGGACCAGAATTCATTAAAACTGAAGCTGTAGTTGTAAAAAGCTGCATATGAATTAAAAAAAACACATTACGCACTCATTTTTCAACTAAAAAAAAAAATTTAAAACTACAATCCACTACAAACGATTCTGGTCCCGAATTCATTAAAATTTAAGCGGTAGCTGTAAAAAGCTTCATATAAATTTAAAAAAAAAACGCTTCCGCACTTATTTTTCAACTAAAAAAAAAATTTTAAACTACAATCAACTACAAAAGATTCTGGACCAGAATTCGTTAAAATTTAGGCGGTAGCTGTAAAAATCTTCATATGAGTTTTTTAAAAAACGCATTACGCACTTATTTTTCAACAAAAAAAAAATTTAAAGCTGCAATCAACTACAAACGATTCTGGTCCCGAATTCATTAAAATTTAGGCGGCAGCTGTAAAAATCTTCATATGAGTTTTTTAAAAAACGCATTACGCGCTTATTTTTCAACTAAAAAAAAATTTTAAACTACAATCAACTCCAAACGATTCTGGGCCAGAATTCATTAAAATTTAGGCGGTAGCTGTAAAAATCTTCATACGAATTTTTAAAAAAACGCATTACGCACTTATTTTTCAACTAAAAAAAAAAATTTAAAGCTGCAATCAACTACAAACGATTCTGGACCCGAATTCATTAAAATTGAAGCTGTAGCTGTAAAAAGCTTCGTATGAATTAAAAAAAAACGCATTACGCACTTATTTTTCAACTAAAAAAAAAAATTTTAAACTACAATCAACTACAAACGATTCTGGACCTGAATTCATTAAAATTGAAGCTGTAGCTGTAAAAAGCTTCGTATGAATTAAAAAAAAAACGCATTACGAACTTATTTTTCAACTACAAACAAAAAGAAACTTACTACAATCCTCCAGAGAGTTAAATCTATCATATTCTAGGTATTTTATGAAAATGCATCAAGGTCGGGTGCCAACTTCACGGAGCTCTAATAGGCTGCTCGTTGATATATACTACGTTTATACGTAAGCTATTTGCAAATAAAAATAATTTGCAAGTACCTAACTCACTGTTTATTCGATGATGAAAAATTCTTTTTTAATATTGCCTGATTATAAAAAGGCAATAACATGACCAACGAAAAGGAAAATAAAGTTAACAAGTAAGAAAGTCTAAGTTCGGGCGGAGCCGAACATTAAATACCCGGCGGAAGTATTAAATATATGTTTTCCTCCTTTCCGAAAGCTACCGTTACATGATAAGCCGGGGTGTATACATTTTAAGTAAATTAGCGTCCTTAAATTTCGAAATATTGAAATTTCAAGCATTTCTGAAATTTACCGTTATATGAAAAGCGGCCTCAATTTTAGTCCGATTTCAACAATTTTCAACGGTTTGCTTTTATGTGGCAAGCACAATAACCATACCGAGCTTGGTACAAATTGCTAGAACGGTTAGCGAGATACATATAGGTGATCACAAGTGGGCGGTGCTACGCCCATTTTCCAAAATTTTGTCATAA
>NW_016170261.1:10497-10839 GCF_001687245.7 Rhagoletis zephyria
GCTTTTGTTGAATTTTATAAATGTAAGCCGAAACTATGAAATTGTAAAATTTAGATTTTACAATGAGATTTGCAATGATTGTGGGCAAAACGTCCAACTTGATTGCGGATTGATTTGAACCAACGTTTTCGGCTTGCATTATGTCAAAAGGATGTGTTCGTTGTAATTTATTCTGTCATCTACTACCATTTTGCGTAGGCCAATTCATGAAATCATTTCATGCGTTTCAGTAGAAACTGAATGAATGAACACATGATTACAATTAAGGCGAAATAGAGTTTATGCACTTAGTTTTTACTCAGATCGATGAAATGATTTCGTGAATTGCACTACGCATACATG
>NW_016170261.1:10921-16059 GCF_001687245.7 Rhagoletis zephyria
CTACGCATACATGTGATACTTATGCTTTTAATTTATAAGGTAATTTTATATTTTTAATCTCTTGCTACCGCATGAATATATGAATTCGTGATAATAATATATGAATTCGCCTTGGAAGATAGAAAGCGAGTAAGAATAAATGCCGAACAAAGGAATTTGTCTTCTTTCAACTTAAATAAATGCATTTTGCAAACAAAAGTGCGTATGTTCCTTAGTGCCTTGGTTATGGCGAATTCGTAAGGATATATTGATTGCATTATAAACATTTTAATTTATTTGTTAAACATACAATTACTCCCATTACAACCCGTTCCTGTGGATGCTAGAAGCGCGTATTCATATAAGGTGGTGTTACCGGAAAATGAATAAATAAACTATATGTATGTATATCAGAAAATTAATAAAATTAAATGAAATTATTGTTTGATTTCTAACCAAAGCTATGTATGTAACTCAATCGCCTAATGGTTTGCCGAACCGTAAACATATGTTTACACATCCAATTTCGTGAGTAGGTACCTGGTACTCACACCTTTTTTAAGAAGTTTCACTTCTATCATGTGTACGGTGTTACACACGCAATTTTTTTTTTGGTGCTATTTCGAGTTTTTCGAGACTACTTCCAGGTTTTCGATGCTCTCGGGGCTATTTCGGGATCTCAGGGATTTTTGGGACCAATTAGGAATTTTTGGGACTATTTCGGGTTTTTCGAACTACTTCGAGATTTTCGGGGTTCTCGGGAATATATCGGGATTTTCGGGACTATTCCGGGTTTTTCGGGACTACTTCGAGATTTTCGGGGTCCTTGGGACTATATCGGGATCTTCGTGACTACTTCGGTGTTTTTGGAACCAATTAGGAATTTTTGGGACTATATCGGGATTTTTAGGAGTATTATGGTATTTTTGGGATAACTTCGAAATTTTCGGGGTTCTCGCGAATGTATCGGGATCTTCGGGATTACTTCGGGATTTTTGGGATAAATTCTGAGTTTTTGTAACTTTTTCGGGTTTTTCGAGACTCCTTCGGAATTTTCAGGATTTTGGGGCTATTTCTGGATTTTGCAGATTTTCTCGGGATTCTCGAGACTATTCCGGGGGTTTTCGAAACTTCTTCGAGATTTTCAGGAGTTTCGGTACGACATCGGGATCTTCGGTACTGCTTTGTGAATTTTGGGACTATTTCTAGTTTTTCGACACTACTTGGAGATTTTCAGGATTTTTGGGACTATTTCGGAATTTTTGGGACTATTCCGGGATTGCTGGACTATTTCGAGATTTCTTCGAGATTTTCAGGACTATTCCGCGTTTTTCGAGGCTCTCGGGACTATATCGGGATGTTTGGGACTACTTCGGTATTTTTTGGACCAATTAGGAATTTTGGGGACTATTTCGGGTTTTTCGAGACTACTTTCGAGGGTTTCGGGGTTCTCGGAAATATACCGGGATTTTTGGGACTAATTCAGGATTTTCGAGACTTCTTCGGTATAAGCGGTACTAATTCGGTGTTTTTGGAACTATTTCGCGTTTCTCTAGACTTCTTCGAGAAGAAGAAATCCCGATATAGTACCGAGAATTCCGAAAACCTCGGAAGTAGTCTCGAAAAACAAGAAAAAGTCTCAAAAATTCCTTATTGGACCCAAAAATACCGAAGTAGTCCCGAAGATCCCGAAAACCCCGGAATAGTCCTCAAAATCCCGAATAAATCTCGAAAATCCCCAAATAGTCCAAAAGTACCGAAATAGTCCCAAAAATCCCAATATATTCCCGAGACCATCGAAAACCTCGAAGTAGTCTCAAAAAACCCGAATTAGTTCCAAAAATACCGATATATTTCCGAGAGCACCGAAAATCTCGAAGTTGTCTCAACACTTCTGAAATAGTCGCAAAAATCCTGAAAATCTCGAAGTAGTCTCGAAAAACCCGAAATAGTTGCGAAAATCCCGACGTAATTCCGATGGTCCCAATATAGTCCCCAGAACCCCGTAAATCTCGAAGTAGTATCGGAAAACCCAGAATAGTCCCGAAAATGCCGAAGAAATGTCGAAATAGTCCAACAATCCCGAAAATCTCGAAATAGTTTCGAAAAACCCTAAATAGTCCCAAAAATTCCGAATTGGTCGCAAAAATCCCGAAGTAGTCCCTAAGATCCCGAGAACCCCGAAAATATCGAAGTAGTCTCGAAAAACCCGAAATAGCCCCAACAATACCGAATTAGTCCCAAAATCCTGAAAACCCTGAAGAAGTCTCGAAAGACCCGAAGGAGTTCCTAAAACTCCGAATTAGTCACAAAAATCCCCAAGTAGTCCCGAGAACCCCGAAAATCCCGAAGTAGTCCCGAAAATCCCTAAGATTTTCGCAGTTGGAAGATACTTGAATATCGCATTTGTGTTGCATAAAAAAGTAATATTTAGCCAAAAAAATCACGAATCCAATTGATTCGCTCTAAAAAACCAAATCACAAATCAACTTGATTTCTGATTTGGAGGCGATTCGATTTGAACAAATAAATTTTATTTCTTATTTCCTCGACGAATCAAATCACAAATAAATTTTATTCCTTATTTCGTTGACCAAGCAAATCACAAATATATTTTATTTCTTATTTGCTTGATGAATCAAATCACAAATAAAACTTATCTTTTATTTGGATGACCAAGCAAATCACAAATAAAGCTTATATTTTATTTGCTTGACCAAGCAAATCACAAATAAAATGTATTTCTTATTTGCTTGACAAATCAAATTACAAATATATTTTATTTTTTATTTGGTCAACAAACCAAATCATAAATCAAATATATTTGTTTATTAAAGGCGCTTTTCAAATCAAAAAGGATTTGAAATCACGCAACCCTGCTTTAAGGTGTATACATGGGCGTAGCCCCTCCTAACTTTCAAATTTTCCTTATATATATATAAAATAGTACCCTGAAATTCCAGCTTAATAGGGTCGAGCCCCCCCCCTAAATTTCATTCTGGCTACGTCGATGGGTGTATAAATATATTTCTCAGTGACTGAAGAAAACTTTTATACTGCAGCGATAAGAGTAACCAAAAAAATTAGGGTGTTCAAACTTTTCTGGCTATCAAGTTATATTGTTAAATGGCTATTTTTAATTCAGTTTACAACAATACTAATTTTTAGCCGGATAACCTGATAACCAGGCAAGTGCGAACAGCCACATTGTTGAAAAGGTTATTACTATTAAGCATTGCCAAGATTTGAAATGATTGATAGCTACATACATATTAGGGATGTTGCAAATGTGGAATTTGAGACATCCGCGGATGCGAATGCGGATGTTTAAAAGCTAACATCCGCGGATGCGGATGCGAATGCGGACGTCTTGTATTTTTAAGAAATAATTTAGGTGGGTAAATTAGGTGATTTCTTCTTCTTCTTCTTATTTGGCGCTGTAACCGCCTAAGCGATTTTGGCCGAGTCCAAAACAGCACGCCAGTCATTTCTCTTCTGTGCTAACTGACGCCAATTGTAAATGCCAAGTGAAGCCAAGTCCTTCTCCACCTGGTCTTTCCAACGCAGAGGAGGCCTTCCTCTTCCTCTGTTACCAGCATCGCGGCCCGCGTTGAATATTTTCAGAGCAGGAGCGTTTCTGTCCATCCGAACGACATGGCCAAGCCAGCGGAGCCGCTGAATTTTAATTCGCTGCACTATGTCTATATCGTTGTAAAGCTCATACAGCTCATCGTTAAATCGTCTGCGATATTCGCCATCACCAACGCGTAAAGGTCCGTAAATCTTTCGCAGAATCTTTCTCTCGAAAACTCCAAGAGCCGCCTCATCAGATGCTTTCATTGTCCATGCTTCCGCGCCATACACCAGCACAGGCATGATGAGTGACTTATAGAGTGTGATCTTTGTACGACGAGAGAGGACTTTACTTCTCAATTGCCTACTCAGCCCAAAGTAGCACTTGTTGGCAAGAGTGATTCTCCGTTGGATTTCAAGGCTGACATTATTATTGGTGTTAATGCTGGTTCCCAAATAAACGAAGTCGTAGGTGATTTAGGTAAATAAAAAATGAAAAGGCTAATAATTTTTAATAATCTGCCTTATCCTGAAATTTGCTCGAAAAAAATTTCACCCGAAAATTTGTATTCCGCCCATAGTAAATATGTACATGAAAACCAAAAGTGAAAAGTGAACCGGTTCGGTGAAAATTAAACTCAAGATAAGACTGAATGTTTTTTTAGTACTTGAATTTTAAAATTGGAACATTGTACTTAATAAAAACTTTTTGAAGGGTCGAAAATTAAACCTGCGCCACTATATAACTACTCGCTCGAGGCGACAAACTTGAAAAACTTGAAACTTGGCAAAATTGACACTGCACCAGTTGAGAGGACTTTCAGTTATATTTATTTATTTTTATTGCGGTGCAATAATTATTTTTGAGAATTCCATCGGGGCTGCAAATGTCGGATGTATACTGATGATTTTCATCTTCACAATCTAGCATCATGGCACAATCGTTGTTCAAACACCGTTTTTTTCAAGGAATTCTTCATTCTCATTCTTTTGATTGTTTCAGAATTTGGAGAATCTGTCACGTCATCAGCGTTTTTCGATTTAAGTTTTTGTAACCCATTTTTAATGCTTTCTTCTCTGACTGGTTGGATATACGTCTATGCACTTGCACAATATTCCAGGCAGTGCGCGAGACAAGGTTTTCAGCGTGTCGCAAACTAAAAAAATATTTTATTAGCGTTAAGACGCTCTTTATTGAGTAAATGAAATTACATTTCTGAATCTAAAAAGTTCTTACAAGCTATTTTATTAACTATTTAAGCTAAGTCAGCAAAATTGGTTTGTTTATTGTTCAATTGAAATTATTGGCAATCTAAAAGTGTCGTTGCACTTATTATTACTTCTTTATTGGCAATCTAAAAGTGTCGTTGCACTTATTATTACTTCTTTATTGACAAATTCTTTATTATTGTGCAATACGATGGTACAATGCACTGAAGTATTTTGTTAGGTGTAGCGTTACGCTGACCAGTCAACCTCAATTCGGTTTTCTGTTGGAGTGGAATGGCCAGGTGACGTAACGTGATTGAAAACACTTCTGGGTTTTTGTATTTATATTTAATTCAATTGCTTTATGTTTGTTTGTA